>NC_140250.1:359333-408328 GCF_949987555.1 Borostomias antarcticus | reverse complement strand
CCTCCCCACGGCCTCAGGGAGCTTGTCCACCACTTCCTGCCATTTAAAAGTGCCAACCATTTAGAAGAGGCAACATCGCCACCTTGTGGTTAAAAGAATTAGCACAGCCCCGTAGCCAACCCCTCCTCCTCCACTTGGCAAATAGCTTACTAAAAAGAACATGCGCCTCAGAAATATCTACCTACGTTTTTCAATGAATTAAATTTGTTCTTAAGGACGTCTTAAAACATCTGTCAGATTCATGAAGGCTTTAACCGCAGAATTCAGCAGTGTTCTGATCCCGTAGACCAGGCATTCCCAAACTGTGAGGTGCGCCTCCCCTGGGGGGCCCCAAAGAAATTCAGGGGAGGCGCAGAGGGATGGTTAAAAAAAAAAGAAGGAAAAACATGTTTTTTTATTTTAGAATTTTCTATGGTTTTTATGAATGAAACGTGATTTTAAAGGTCTCTTTGTTTTTTTTTTATGGATAAATTTGGGGGGTTGGGGGGGCGCGGGTGTGTCACTGTTTTCAGAGGGGAGGCCCACATTGATGGAGTTTGGGAACCCATGCCGTAGATAAATAGAAGGTGCGCGCGTCCTTCCTCATTAGCATATGTAAACGCCCCGCCAGCCTTATTCAACGTCTCCATGAGCTGCTGACTCGGGATCCTCGAGCTCAGAATCCAGAAATCTACAGGTGGCGATGACACACACACACACACGCACGCACACACAGACCCACACACACACACACACACAGACACACACACACACACACACACACACACAGACAGACACACACACAAGCACGCCGCAGTCACATTGCTTTGCAACGTTACTCTAAATCAATTGGCGCCGTGTAGCAATAGACCGGCCATTGTTGTATCAGAGCAACAAAGCTGTAAACAGACTTTTGACTCCAACCCGTGTGTTTTGCCAACGCAGTGGTTTGTGAAGAGACTTTGATCTCATCCAGTTCAGAGAGACTGAGGGTTTTACAAGGAACAAACAACACATGCATGGTCCTTATGAGGGTGTTGCTCTAGGCTACTCTTTACTACTCTAGGCCTACTCTTTACTACTCTAGACCTACTCTTTACTACTCTAGACCTACTCGACACGGGGCGGCTTTAGCTCAGTTGGTAGAGCGGGTCGTTCAGTGATCGAAGGGTCAGTGGTTCGAATCCCAGCTCCGACTGTCCACATGTCGAAGTGTCCTTGAGCAAGACACCTAACCCCAAATTGCTCCCAATGAGCAGGTTAGCACCTTGCATGGCAGCTACCGCCATTGGTGTATGGGTGAATGAGAGGCCATTGTAAAGCGCTTTGAGTGCCGCTAAGGTGGAAAAGCGCTATATAAGTGCAGTCCATTTACCATTTACTCTTTACTACTCTAGACCTACTCTTTACTACTCTAGGCTTCTCTTTACTACTCTAGACCTACTCTTTACTACTCTAGACCTACTCTTTACTACTCTAGGCTACTCTTTACTACTCTAGGCCTACTCTTTACTACTCTAGACCTACTCTTTACTACTCTAGACCTACTATTTACTACTATAACCTACTCTTTACTACTCTAGGCCTACTCTTTACTACTCTAGACCTACTCTTTACTACTCTAGGCTACTCTTTACTACTCTAGACCTACTCTTTACTACTCTAGGCCTACTCTTTACTACTCTAGGCCTACTCTTTACTGCTCTAGGCTACTCTTTACTACTCTAGGCCTACTCTTTACTACTCTAGGCCTACTCTTTACTACTCTAGACCTACTCTTTACTACTCTAGACCTACTCTTTACTACTCTAGACCTACTCTTTACTACTCTAGACCTACTCTTTACTACTCTAGACCTACTCTTTACTACTCTAGGCCTACTCTTTACTACTCTAGGCTACTCTTTACTGCTCTAGACCTACTCTTTACTACTCTAGGCCTACTCTTTACTACTCTAGGCCTACTCTTTACTACACTAGGCTACTCTTTACTACTCTAGGCTACTCTTTACTACTCTAGGCCTACTCTTTACTACTCTAGGCCTACTCTTTACTACTCTAGGCCTACTCTTTACTACTCTAGGCTACTCTTTACTACTCTAGGCCTACTCTTTACTACTCTAGACCTACTCTTTACTACTCTAGACCTACTCTTTACTACTCTAGGCCTACTCTTTACTACTCTAGACCTACTCTTTACTACTCTAGGCTACTCTTTACTACTCTAGGCTACTCTTTACTACTCTAGGCTACTCTTTACTACTCTAGACCTACTCTTTACTACTCTAGACCTACTCTTTACTACTCTAGGCCTACTCTTTACTACTCTAGACCTACTCTTTACTACTCTAGACCTACTCTTTACTACTCTAGACCTACTATTTACTACTATAACCTACTCTTTACTACTCTAGGCCTACTCTTTACTACTCTAGACCTACTCTTTACTACTCTAGGCTACTCTTTACTACTCTAGACCTACTCTTTACTACTCTAGGCCTACTCTTTACTACACTAGGCTACTCTTTACTACTCTAGGCTACTCTTTACTACTCTAGGCCTACTCTTTACTACTCTAGGCCTACTCTTTACTACTCTAGGATACTCTTTACTACTCTAGGCTACTCTTTACAACTCTAGACCTACTCTTTACTACTCTAGACCTACTCTTTACTACTCTAGGCCTACTCTTTACTACTCTAGACCTACTCTTTACTACTCTAGACCTACTCTTTACTACTCTAGGCTACTCTTTACTACTCTAGGCTACTCTTTACTACTCTAGACCTACTCTTTACTACTCTAGGCTACTCTTTACTACTCTAGACCTACTCTTTACTACTCTAGGCCTACTCTTTACTACTCTAGGCCTACTCTTTACTACTCTAGACCTACTCTAGGCTACTCTTTACTACTCTAGACCTACTCTTTACTACTCTAGGCTACTCTTTACTACTCTAGACCTACTCTTTACTACTCTAGGCTACTCTTTACTACTCTAGGACTACTCTTTACTACTCTAGGCTACTCTTTACTACTCTAGGCTACTCTTTACTACTCTAGGCCTACTCTTTACTACTCTAGGCCTACTCTTTACTACTCTAGACCTACTCTTTACTACTCTAGGCTACTCTTTACTACTCTAGACCTACACTTTACTACTCTAGACCTACTCTTTACTACTCTAGACCTACTATTTACTACTATAACCTACTCTTTACTACTCTAGGCCTACTCTTTACTACTCTAGACCTACTCTTTACTACTCTAGGCTACTCTTTACTACTCTAGACCTACTCTTTACTACTCTAGACCTACTCTTTACTACTCTAGGCCTACTCTTTACTACTCTAGGCCTACTCTTTACAACTCTAGGCCTACTCTTTACTACTCTAGGCCTACTCTTTACTACTCTAGGCTACTCTTTACTACTCTAGGCCTACTCTTTACTACTCTAGACCTACTCTTTACTACTCTAGGCCTACTCTTTACTACTCTAGGGCCTACTCTTTACTACTCTAGACCTACTCTTTACTACTCTAGGCCTACTCTTTACTACTCTAGGCCTACTCTTTACTACACTAGGCTACTCTTTACTACTCTAGACTACTCTTTACTACTCTAGGCCTACTCTTTACTACTCTAGGCCTACTCTTTACTACTCTAGGCCTACTCTTTACTACTCTAGGCTACTCTTTACTACTCTAGGCCTACTCTTTACTACTCTAGACCTACTCTTTACTACTCTAGGCCTACTCTTTACTACTCTAGGGCCTACTCTTTACTACTCTAGACCTACTCTTTACTACTCTAGACCTACTCTTTACTACTCTAGGCCTACTCTTTACTACTCTAGGCCTACTCTTTACTACACTAGGCTACTCTTTACTACTCTAGACTACTCTTTACTACTCTAGGCCTACTCTTTACTACTCTAGGCCTACTCTTTACTACTCTAGGCCTACTCTTTACTACTCTAGGCCTACTCTTTACTACTCTAGGCTACTCTTTACTACTCTAGACCTACTCTTTACTACTCTAGGCCTACTCTTTACTACTCTAGACCTACTCTTTACTACTCTAGACCTACTCTTTACTACTCTAGGCTACTCTTTACTACTCTAGGCCTACTCTTTACTACTCTAGACCTACTCTTTACTACTCTAGGCCTACTCTTTACAACTCTAGACCTACTCTTTACTACTCTAGGCTACTCTTTACTACTCTAGGCCTACTCTTTACTACTCTAGACCTACTCTTTACTACTCTAGGCTACTCTTTACTACTCTAGGCCTACTCTTTACTACTCTAGACCTACTCTTTACTACTCTAGACCTACTCTTTACTACTCTAGACCTACTCTTTACTACTCTAGGCCTACTCTTTACTACACTAGGCTACTCTTTACTACTCTAGACCTACTCTTTACTACTCTAGGCCTACTCTTTACTACTCTAGGCCTACTCTTTACTACACTAGGCTACTCTTTACTACTCTAGACTACTCTTTACTACTCTAGGCCTACTCTTTACTACTCTAGGCCTACTCTTTACTACTCTAGGCCTACTCTTTACTACTCTAGGCTACTCTTTACTACTCTAGACCTACTCTTTACTACTCTAGGCCTACTCTTTACTACACTAGACCTACTCTTTACTACTCTAGGCCTACTCTTTACTACTCTAGACCTACTCTTTACTACTCTAGGCTACTCTTTACTACTCTAGACCTACTCTTTACTACTCTAGACCTACACTTTACTACACTAGGCTACTCTTTACTACTCTAGGCCTACTCTTTACTACTCTAGGCCTACTCTTTACTACTCTAGACCTACTCTTTACTACTCTAGGCTACTCTTTACTACTCTAGACCTACTCTTTACTACTCTAGACCTACTCTTTACTACTCTAGGCTACTCTTTACTACTCTAGGCCTACTCTTTACTACTCTAGACCTACTCTTTACTACTCTAGGCCTACTCTTTACAACTCTAGACCTACTCTTTACTACTCTAGGCCTACTCTTTACTACTCTAGACCTACTCTTTACTACTCTAGGGCCTACTCTTTACTACTCTAGGCCTACTCTTTACTACTCTAGGCTACTCTTTACTACTCTAGACCTACTCTTTACTACTCTAGGCCTACTCTTTACTACTCTAGGGCCTACTCTTTACTACTCTAGGCCTACTCTTTACTACTCTAGGGCCTACTCTTTACTACTCTAGGCCTACTCTTTACTACTCTAGGCCTACTCTTTGCCACACGTGTTTAAGTTGACATTATTTGGATTCAATTCTTATTTCTGTGTGTAGGACTTCTTTTAAAATCACCTTCAGTGTAGCTGTTTCCCCACTGAAAACACTGAAAACTTTCCCCTTGAGGTTTTTCTGTGATTTTGTTGTGGTATTTACAATATATATACAAACAGCTACACTGATGGTGATTTTACAAAGGCCTACATACAGAATTAAAGAATTTTAATCCAAATAATGTCACCTGAAACAAGCATGACTGTGCCCCTTTAATGTAATTTAAAACTTGGATGACTCGGTAAGAGAGTTATGCGACCGCCCAAATGTATGATTGGTACAACATGTGTTGCCTATTAACTGAGCTACTGAGAGTTCACATTCCTTAGTTGTGAGCGCTACGTGTGTTAAACCGTCAACACAATCTACTGTGTTGTTGTGATGTTTGTGTTGTGATGTTTGTGTTGTCTGGGTCAACACCAGCGCTGGGCAGGATAAGAAGCACAGTCTTGTCCTGCATCTGGAGGAGGAGGAGGCAGACTGCATTGTGGGCCGTCGTTTAGCTCCATCCTGCCAGACGTCCACCCCTCCGGGAGCAGCATGGAGGGGCTGAGAGGAACACAGACTGAACCAGCCAAGGGGAGGGGAACAGAGATATCTGACCACACCAGGCCCTGAGGATAAACTGAACACCAAGAAAGGGCTGTCAATCGATAAAATAAAAATATCTAGTTAATTACATGATCTGTAATTAATTAATCTAATTAATCACAATTAACCGCATATATAATTTTTTTTGCTGGGATAAGTACATTTCAATTAAAAGACATTGCATTATTATGAGTTAAGGTCCTAAACATGTTGTCCAGAACTAATTTTTACAACATCAGTGGATTTTCGAGATGATTGTGCCTCGATGGCAGCTTGTAGCTCATTGGAGGACATAGTTTGCCAGGTTGAAAGTCTTAACGTTACCTCAGTTTGTCCGAGGTGAATTAGTCGAGTGGCAAATCGTGTCCCTTACGGTGACCAGGACGCACCGTTCACGTTCAAACCCCGTGGATTGAGCCGTTAAACCAAACGCCAGATCTCAGGCGAAAGGAAAAGTCTAACCATATGACATTGCTACATTGCAACACTGAAACTGCATGTCGTTTACTCTGAAGTTATCTTTACATTCTTGTTCATAGTAAAACTTTGCAAGTAATGTGAGCGTGGAGGAGGGGACTTCACCCTGTGAATCATAATAATTGCCCATAAATGGTGAACATCACTAGATCATTTGGCCTGTGCAGAAATAGGCCACAGCCTGAATGAGAATAGCCTCTTCTTCTTCTCTGCTTGAAGTAAAAATGATGGATGGATGGATGAAATGCGCTATACAAATAAAGCTTTGATTGATTGATTGATTGATTGATTGATTGATTGATTGATTGATTGATTGATTCAACATCATCCAGTGATATTGATCTTGTCCTCCTCTGATGAAAGAAACAGAAGTGCTGGGTGTGTCCTAGTTTTGGAGAGCAGAGTGGAACATGGAGAGTTTCCCCTGCTCATCCAAGAGTAACCCAAGAGTGAGCTAGTAGGGACTGCCTGGGGGATGCTGGTCCCAAGATGGCGGCTGAGTGAGCTAGTAGGGACTGCCTGGTGGATGCTGGTCCCAAGATGGCGGCTGAGTGAGCTAGTAGGGACTGCCTGGGGGATGCTGGTCCCAAGATGGCGGCTGAGTGACCTAGTAGGGACTGCCTGGGGGATGCTGGTCCCAAGATGGCGGCTGAGTGGATGCTGGTCCCAAGATGGCGGCTGAGTGGATGCTGGTCCCAAGATGGCGGCTGAGTGGATGCTGGTCCCAAGATGGCGGCTGAGTGGATGCTGGTCCCAAGATGGTGGCTGAGTGAGGTAGGAGGGGCGGAGGCTGAGGTCAGGGGGGGGAGGGGTGACTCGCCCCCAGAGCGATGAAATGAAATGAAAGACTGGAGATCCAGTGGAGGAAAGTGTGTGTGTGTGTGTGGGGGGGGGGGGGGGGCTGGTAGTTTGTGTGCAGGGATGCTGAGGAGACTGTGAAGGTGTGTGTATTACGTGTGTATTCACGAAAAAAATCTTTACACCTTAGAAACACAGCTGATTCATGGCTTTATTTCAAGCCGACTCAATTACTGTAATGCACTCTTCACTGGCCTCCCGGGAAAAAACGCAGAGCATTAGCCTTCGCTGCTCTGCTCTCCTCCGGCTTCCAGTTACATTGATTTAACATCCTCCTCTTTATCCACAAACCCCTTAAAGGTGCAGTGTGCCGTTTGTGAGATTTATTACATTTTGAAAAATGCAACAGACAATTTGTCAATTATGCCCCAAAGCTATGGAATTACATTAGCAAAAAACACCAGGGAAGCCAGATCACTAAATTTTTTATTTTTTTTTAAAGCTGAAAATATATCTATTTACATTTATACATTAAATGCAATTATTGTTAGTCGCTTTGGATAACAGCGTCTGCTAAATGAATGTAATGTAATGTAATGTAATGTAATACTATATTATAGTATATTATAAACTATACTGAAGGAGACAAAATGCTCAAATATCTTATTCAAGGAATAAGTGCTGCATTCACATTTTAAACCGCCCAGTTTCCAGTATGAGCTCCTACCCTCTGGGAGGAGGTGTAGAGACCCCCGGTGCATGAGGAGTATGAGCTCCTACCCTCTGGGAGGAGGTGTAGAGACCCCCGGTGCATGAGGAGTATGAGCTCCTGCCCTCTGGGAGGAGGTGCAGGTTAAACCGGTTTCACAAGTCGTTCATCCCTGTCTCAATAAAAATCCTCAACAGTGATAAATAGTGAGCAGGCTGAGACAGTAGGGACTCCAAGTGACATGCATCTTCTGCTCTATGATGTGTTTTTGTGTTTATTGTTTTTATCGCATATTTATTGTTATTTGTTGTCTCTTCTCAAACACCTCTCTTCTCAAACACCAGACTGAAATAGTGATACCAAGAGTGGGAGCAGAGAGAGAGAGAGAGTGAGAGAGAGACCCCTGTGTCTGCTGTGGATGTCGTAGCATTTAGTTAACACACACACACATACACACACCAGCCCACTTCCGGCTTTAGGCCTGGGCCATAGCAAACACACACCAGTACATTAAATGCGCTATACAAATAAAGCTTTGATTGATTGATTGATTGGTTGATTGAGAGAGAGAGAGAGAGAGAGAGAGAGAAGGATGCAATACTGATATGTGTGGGAGCAGAGAGAGAGCGAGAAAGAGAGAGAGGGAGATAAATAGATTGAGAGAGGGGGAGGAGAGAGCGAAAAAGTGATTGAATTAGGGATGTAGGGAGGGGGAGAGTTAAAGAGAGCAGGATACGACTGACTGACTGACTGACTGACTGACTGACTGACTGACTGGCTGACTGACTGACTGACTGACTGGCTGGCTGACTGGCTGGCTGACTACCTACCTATAGAAGATGAATATGATAAACCACCCAATTTCATTACTTTATATGCCAAAGAGGTGCGGGGAGGTGGCGTCCCTTTTGAGGGCAAAGAGCAATAATAATAACCTTACATAATAAAGACGAAGTCTCTGTATCCTGTATCTGTTATGTTTGGATTTTCCTCGGACCCTGTCGCCCCGATAGCTTGGCGTGGTTCTGGAAGGGCTCGGTTCTGGGGGGAGACCAACATTCATATTTGGCGCAGGTCCACATGGGTCCCGGACACACAGCGACTGGATGGATTTTTAATTAATTTACGATATGGCTAATTATAACATAAAATACTACGCCAGAGCCTCCAGTCCTTTCACAAGGAGGGCTGTGCTCTCCAAGCACCATTTCTGAACAATAAAAATGTTATTCAATGTTATTCAAACCTCACGTTCAAGTCCCATATTTCAAGTCTAGTCTCTAAACTCAAGGTATAATTGGGTTTTTATTTTAGGAACAGATCTTGTTTCTCCCGTAGAGCTAGGAAATATCTTGTGTCAATAACTTTTCTGCCACTGCTTGATTATGGTGACATACTGTACATGCACGCTCCAGCCACCTGTTCACGTTCTCTGGACTCTGTGCATCACTGTGCTTCGAGGTTTGAGGTCACTGGTTGTAAAAATCTGACCCATCATTGCACTTTGTATAAAAAAGCAGAATGGTCATCTTTGATTGATAGGAGATACACTCATTGGTTGACTTTTATTTATAAAGATCTCCTTGGTCCCGTCCTATCTAGGAAGATACCTAATTAGGAATCAAGGACATTGCACCTTACGATCATCTGACTTCTTTACACTGACTGTCCCTCGAGTGTTCACAGAACTGGGGAAAAGGCATTTCTCTATGCTGCTCCCTCTGCATGGAATTCATTGCAAGCTGACTTAAAACTGCCTGAACGGATCCAGTTTGACAGCTTTGTTGACATTCTCAAGGATAAGGAACTTGAAGGCATTGGGGTTTGTCACTGCTTTTAAATCAGTTGTTATACTTCTAACTTGAGCTTATTTTATTTACTGTATGTATGCTAATTGTATTGTAACCTTTTGTATTGTAATTTGCTGCCTCTTGGCCAGGTCGCTTTTGAAAAAGAGATTCTTGATCTCAATAAGCTTACCTGGTTAAATAAAGGTCTAATAAAAAAATAATAATAATAATAAATATAGCTGCAAGCAGCAATAACGGGGCCAAGCGCAACTAACGCATCAAAGCCAATGAGGAAAACACGCCATAGCTACATTGGAGCTATGCATGTGAGCATCTATGTCGCCTGACCAGGTGAATCAGGTCAAATTCATGCAACAGTATCATCATCACCATGATCATCATCATCATCATCATTATACAACTGCATTCACATGCAATTCATCTGACAGCGTCAAGTGAGAGTCAGGTCCTTTTTAGAATCTCATTACATTTATTCTATTTTGGTACATATGTTTTAGGACCTATTTCTCTGCATGTCTACATGCCACATGATCATTCTCCAGGCCTTCCATCTGCCTGGAAGGCCCACCTTTACTATCAAGTCTCAGTGCGGGGATTTCTTGATAATTCAGCTATTTATGAAGAACACTCACAACTTTTGTTTCTCTCTACACCTCAGTTTCCAGAAGAATTCCCCCCCCTACACTTGGTGTAAGTAGGCTATGTAGTCTGTGGGCTACTGCGCTCTCCAAGGATGAAGTGTTTAGGCTAAAGGCTACAACCCTCTCCCTGGTTGAAGTGTGTAAGCTATAGAGTGCAAAAGGTACACTTTCCAAACGTGACACTCTTTACCAGTCTACCATCCAGTTTGTCACACATGACACATACAATAAACACCACTGCACTCGTTACTGTTTGGACAACTAACCTTCCCATCAAACCTGTCATAACATTCCCTAGTTTATTCTCATTTGCACCCTTCTCCAACTATCACCTCTCTAACTATGTCACATGTTACACTAAATGCCTCTGTCACACAGACTCCCACAAAAGCCAGTTCATTTATAATGGCTCTACACAATATCCAGAGTCTTAAAGCACACTTTAAAGATGTACACACACATCAATTCTTTATGAACGCTGATAGCCTTTGTGTGACAGAAACATGGCTAGCATCTACCATAGCCACATTTGAGCTATGCATGTGACTGTCTTTGTCGCCTGACTAGGTACATCAGGTTAAATTCATGCAACAGCATCATCATACAACCACAATCACAGTTAATTCATCTGATGATGTCAAGTGAGTGTCAGGTCCTTTTAAGCATCTCAACACATTTCTTCTATTTTGGGACATATTTTTAGGACCTATTTCTCTGCATGTCTACATCCCACATGGTCATTCTCCAGGCCTTCCATCTGCCTGGGAGACCCACCTTCACCATCAAGTATCACTGCGGGGATAGCTCGACAATTCAGCAATCTGTAAACAACACTCACAATTCTTGTTTTTCTCTTAACCTCACAGTTTTCAGAAGAATGCGCCTCTCCTACCCATACATTTGGTGTAAGTAGGCTATGTAATTTAAGGTCTACATTTCCATCCAATTGACCTGAATGACTACTGTCAAACTAACTTTAAGGATTCAGCAATATATTGTAATGAGAGAATTGAAGAGGCCATACAAAACATGCCTGAGTTTCTTGTGCCCCAACTGAGTTCCACTAAAGACAGTTCATTTACAATGGTTCTACACAATGTCCAGAGTCTTAAAGCACACTTTAAAGATGTACAAGCACATCCATTCTTTATGAATGCTGATTGCATTTGTTTAACAGAAACATGGCTAACGTCTGTTGATCCCCACAATGAGCCACATCTGTCAGGTTTTGCATTTCAACACAATCCAAGATCAAATTGTTATGATGACAGCCATCCAGTGCTAACCAAATTAAAACAACAAGCAAGAGGTGGAGTTGGAATGTATTGTAGCCTTGATCAGACCATCAATGCCTGGATTCCACCAACCTGTAATTTAGAGTGTTTGATGTTTGAGGTTCCACAGTTTAACCTGACAGCTGCTGTCTTGTACAGACCAAATTCATATTCAATAGCTATCTTTTGTCAACACTTAACAAAACTCATTAATACTTTGGACAGATATCCTGGAGGTAAGATAATTATGGGAGATTTCAATGAAGACATATTGACATCATCTACCATTGTAAGTATGATGCAGCAACACAACTACCTACAATGTGTACAAAATGCAACAACAGAGAAAGGTACCTTGCTTGATCATGTATATGTCAAACATGTTGACAATGTGACTGTATGTGTGCTACCAACCTACTACAGTTTCCATGAAGCTATTAGCATTTCTATAGTTTGACTTGTTTAGTTGGTATAAATTAATTTTGCCAATAGTTCTTTAATAGACAAATGATGGATTCATTGCTCAACATGTTTACTTGAAATCGTAAATCCTTATTGCTTAAAGGTAATATGTACAGCTTTTTCTTCAAAATTGTGATTAAACCTAAGGTAGAACTATGTGCCAACCTGGCAACCAGTACAACTGAAAAGTGGAGCGCGAGCAATCAAGTATGAGTGCGACACCTACTGGCCCGAAGGTATGAATCTCATATCTATCACCTTCAACACTTGTCATGTCAATATTATACTGTCACATGTCAATATTATACTGTGACAGTCAGTAATTGCTTTCATCCACTACTTAAGGGGGAGGGAGGAAGCAGGGGGGTATCCTATTTCAGGCAATCCCCTGCGAAACACATCAGTGCTTTCTCACTGGCCATGGGCAACCTTATATAAGACTGTTGTTAAAAAAACAACAACATGGCGTTCTCAGTTCTATGTAGACTTTTCATGAATTCTAATTTTAATGCAGTTCGCTCACTGAATGATGTTTTTTTATTGCTTATTGCTCTTATCTGATCATATTTCCATCTTAATGTTTTATGTGGTGTTGCATTTCATTATTACCCTATTTATTTGTCTGTAACCTGTTATTTTGTGTTTTTACTTGATCTCACTTCTATATTTTATTTCTCTTCCCTTACCATAGTTTGATCATATTTCATGCTTTTATTTTTTACCCTGTTATCTGATAAATCATTTATATCTTTTAATGTGCAGTTTTTGTCAAGCACTTTGAGCTCCGTTTTATGCCATGAAATATGCTATACTGATAATGTTCATTATTATTATTATTATTATTATTATTATTATTATTATAGTGGGCTGAGTGAACCCAAGGAACACTTACAATCGACTCACACCCAAGTTTACCCAGCAGCAACAGACTACAGGACTGAAAAAAGCTTGCTGCTGCATCTCAGTGTTTAATAGGTGGAAGACTTGGCACCAACATTGCAACAGACCACAAAACAATGTACATAACCACCACTACACCTGCTAGGGGTTCAACAGAAGGAACACCTGGCCCTGAAACAGCAAGTAATCAGAAGAAAGCTGCCCACCTATCCCAACAACCAAGAAGAACTGTGACACCTCCTGTGAACTATGCACCTTTGGACAGCATGGCAGAGGAAGTGAACCCTAAAAAAGATAAAAATCAACTCACATCCAAGTTCACCCAGCAGCAGCACACTAGATGATTGAAAAATAAACCCTGCATCTGAGGGTTTAACAGGGGGAACACCTGGCCCTGACACCACAACAGACCAGAGGACAATGTGCATAACCACCATTACACCTACTAGGGGTTAAACAGAGGGAACACCTGGCCCTGAAGCATAAAGTAATAAGAGGCAATATGAACCCTACTCCAACAACCACGAAGAACTGAGACACATCCTGTGGACTCTGCATGTTTGGACAACAGTGCTAGGATGGGAGAGAGGATAACACTTCTGGGGTGAGAGAAAGCTATGTTTGCCAAGCCTCTTCTGGGAAAAAAAGACATTAATGCAATGTTTGTATAGATGTCCCTATTTCCTTAGTATTATTTTAATTAACCACCACAATTGTTCCATATTATCACTAGTATGATGTACTGGAGTCAAATGAAAACATGTCTTTGCAATGTATGTTTTCTTAAAGGCATTCCAGAAAATGTCCTCATCTTAGATTTCAGAAGATGATGGAACAGCCTCTTCTTAAGGATAAAGCATTTCATCAAACAATACCCTACAATCCAAGTGGCTTTGATGGACTAACAACTGAACAATTCATAGACGGACACAGGTACAGATTCATTCAAAATAAGTCATACTTTCATACAAATGCATTTCACTAATTCTAAGACAAAGCATGCATGCATGTTGAACTTCAGATTCTATTCTCAGAATCTAAAGTGTTACCAGTATTTATTAAATTATCCACCATCATTGTTCCATATTATTACTACTATAGTATACTGGACTCATATCAATACATGTCTTTGCAATGTATTTTTCCTTACAGACCTACTATTCTCAGACTGGAGAGTGTCACCTTATAACAATTTTAGATGGCAAAATATGCTTCCTACAGGTGAAGCGTCTCATCAAACAATACCCTACAATCTAAGCAACTTGGATGAACTAGCAACTGAAAACTTCAATGGACAGAAACAGGTATACATTGATGTAAAATATGTAATTTCATAAAAAATTTGATTTAACTGATTCTAAGAAAAATCATGTATGTGTGTTGTACTTCTGATTCTCTTCTGAACATGACTGTTAACTGGAAATTTTCAGAAAAGGAAGCCAATTCTGCTTTCAAGAATGCCATCAATGAGAAGGTCTAAACAGGTGTCTCCCCATGCTATTTTGGAATATCGTACTTCTGCTTCCTCTGACCAAGAAAGACACAACAGTATTTACATGCCATGCCCTGATGGTGACAGACTGTGACATTATTGCATGTTCTACAAAAATGTTTTGGAGGGGAGAGGGAGAGAGAAAGATTTTAATTTCTAATTATATTGCTCAAGATATACAGTGTATGGTGATGATCATATGCTTAGCAATTCAAATCCCATCTCCTCCTGTTCAAATATCACTGTGTCCTTGCCCAAGACATTGAACTTCAAATTTCTCCCAATGAGCAGTCTACCACCTAAACGGGTGAATGAAAGGCCAATGTAAAGACATTAAGTGCAGCACATTAATCATTTTCTATTGAGATGTGTGTGTGTGTGTGTGTGTGTGTGTGTGTGTGTGTGTGTGTGTGTGTGTGTGTGTGTGTGTGTGTGCATCCAATATTGACAGCATGTTCATGAGGGACAAAGAAACACAGAAACAAAAAGACATGTTTTGGAGTGGACATGATGCTTTGAGTGAGATCACAGATAAAAATTGTAAAGAACTATAAGAATGAAAATAAATATGACATTGTTTATTGAGACCTGTGCATCACTAAGATCTATGTGTATTGTACTTATGATTCTCTTCTGAACATGATTGTTAACTGGAAATTTTCAGAAAAGGAAGCCAATTCTGCTTTCAAGAATGCCATCAATGAGAAGGTCTAAACAGGTGTCTCCCCATGCTATTTTGGAATATCGTACTTCTGCTTCCTCTGACCAAGAAAGACACAACAGTATTTACATGCCATGCCCTGATGGTGACAGACTGTGACATTATTGCATGTTCTACAAAAATGTTTTGGAGGGAAGAGGGAGAGAGAAAGATTTTAATTTCTAATTATATTGCTCAATATATACAGTGTATGATGATGATCATATGCTTAGCAATTCAAATCCCATCTCCTCCTGTTCAAATATCACTGTGTCCTTGCCCAAGACATTGAGCTTCAAATTTCTCCCAATGAGCAGTCTACCACCTAAACGGGTGAATGAAAGGCCAATGTAAAGACATTAAGTGCAGCACATTAATCATTTTCTATTGAGATGTGTGTGTGTGTGTGTGTTTGTGTGTGTGTGCATCCAATATTGAGGGCATGTTCATGAGGGACAACCAAACACAGAAACAAAAAGACATGTTTTGGAGTGGACATGATGCTTTGAGTGAGATCACAGATAAAAATTGGAAAGAACTATAAGAATGAAAATAAATATGACATTGTTTATTGAGACCTGTGCATCACTAAGATCTAATAAACAAACATTAATATGTGGGTTGACATATCCAAAAAGATTTCACTTTGAAATTAGTCTGGATTCAAACAATACACTACTTTTTTGGCCCCTCATTACAATGAGGGAAGTATTGTGTACTAATATTTCTCTACATGAAATTAAAAAACAACATAATAAAAAAAGTACACTTTCTGCATTACTATGCAAATTAATAACACATCTATCTTTTGAAGATGAAACACATGATTTGCATGCCTTATTTAGTCTTCAGTACCAGAACCATGCACATGGGTGCACAACATCAGATGTATCTGTAACTCTGCAGAATACAGGACAACTATATAATGGGTCTGAACATCATGTTTCACAAGAAGATTATGCCAAGTACAATTTAAAAACAACCACAAAATCATTTTGATTTGATTCCAGTAACAAAATATACTGGTCTGATGCAAAAGGTACACTTTCCAAACGTGACACTCTTTACCAGTCTACCATCCAGTTTCTCACTCATGACACATACAATACACACCACTGCACTTGTCACTCTTTGGACAACTAACCTTCCCATCAAACCTGTCATAACATTCCCTAGTTTATTCTCATTTGTACCCTTCTCCAACTATCACCTCTCTACCTCACATCTTACACTAAATGCCTCTCACACAGACTCCCACAAAAACCTGTGCATTTACAATGCCTCTACACAATATCCAGAGTCTTAAAGCACACTTTAAAGATGTACACACACATAAATTCTTTATGAACGCTTATTGCATTTGTGTAACTGAAACATGGCTAACATCTGCCATAGCCACATTTGATCTATGCATGTGACTGTCTGTGTCACCTGGCTAGGTACATCAGGTCAAATTCATGCAACAGTATCATCATCACCATGATCATCATCATCATCATCATCATCATTATACAACTGCATTCACATTCAATTCATCTTACAGCGTGAAGTGAGAGTCAGGTCCTTTTTAGAATCTCATTACATTCATTCTATTTTGGTACATATGTTTTAGGACCTATTTCTCTGCATGTCTACATGCCACATGATCATTCTCCAGGCCTTCCATCTGCCTGGAAGGCCCACCTTCACCATCAAGTCTCAGTGCGGGGATTTCTTCATAATTCAGCTATCTATGAAGAACACTCACAACTTTTGTTTCTCTCTTCACCTCACAGTTTCCAAAAAAATGCCCCCCCTACACTTGGTGTAAGTAAGCTATATAGTCTGTGGGCTACTGCGCTCTCCAAGGATGAAGTGTTTAGGCTAAAGGCTACAACCCTCTCCCTGGTTGAAGTGTGTAAGCTATAGAGTGCAAAAGATACACTTTCCAAACGTGACACTCTTTACCACTCTACCATCCAGTTTGTCACACATGACACATACAATACACACCACTGCACTCGTTACTCTTTAGACAACTAACCTTCCCATCAAACCTGTCACAACATTCCCTAGTTTGTTCTCATTTGAACCCTTCTCCAACTATCACCTCTCTAACTATGTCACATGTTACACTAACTGCCTCTCTGACACAGACTCCCACAAAAGCCAGTTCATTTATAATGGCTCTACACAATATCCAGAGTCTTAAAGCACACTTTAAAGATGAACACACACATCAATTCTTTATGAACGCTGATTGCATTTGTGTAACAGAAACATGTCTAACATCTGCCATAGCCACATTTGAGCTATGCATGTGACTGTCTGTGTTGCCTGACTAGGTACATCAGGTTAAATTCATGCAACATCATCATCATACAACCACAATCACATTTAATTCATCTGATGATGTCACGTGAGTGTCACTCTCCCTAGGCTAATCGTTACTAGCCTCTCCCAGGATGAAATGGGAAGAATGGAACTACCCTACAGCATCTAGAAGATTCAAAAACAATCAATAATCTACCCTCTCCCTGGGTATAATTCTGTAGTCTAATTGGCTACCCTCCCTTTTCCTGTGATGTTATATATAATATAGCTCATAATAGTGTTTCTGGGAGATTGGAATTGTGTCAATTACCTAAGATTTGCTCTTAACATGTTGCAGTAAACCTAGCCTACAAGGCTACTAATGACATGTCTGTAATGTTTAAGAAGTCTCACAGTTAAAGTACTTAATGTCCATCCAATTGACCTGAATGACTACTGTCAAACTAAAGTGGAGTCCATATGCATTCAATTGTAGTGATCTTGATGATTTCGGTTAAACAAGCACATTCTTCATATAGGAAGAGACGACACATTGGTTTAATTCTAGGAATGAAAATACAATGAAAGTGCAATGTGGGTCCCTTTACACAACAATGCTTATATAAACATCAAAATGTAATCTGACAGTGTTGTTCCCAATTAGTAAGTTGTAGAGCATGCCATCAGCTACGCATACAAGCAGTATGAACCCCATTTAGCCACGGGGGGCGCTACAGCAATCAATTGCATTTAAACCACTTTTAAGAATTTCGGCTCGTTATAGCGCCACCCTTTGGCCTAACTGCTTCATATTTCTTCAGTTACCTCAAGATATGGTCTGGTACTACTATATCTGTTTTCGGAAATACCATCCAAGCGGTTAGGCCTGAACAGGAAATTTGCTCTCTAGCGCCCCCATTCAGTTTAATCTGCCCAGTAATGGAGGCTTTGCCTCTGGCTGACATTGTTGATATGAACAAAACGTTTTGTGGTGTTCCATGCATTCCTTCAGAAGTTATATGCCTTTTTGTGAAAAGCCACACCCTCTGCAATATTCAATTGCTCACAGTGGCTATTTTCATTATGTTTTCTAAATTATGCCGAGATGGAACTTTAGATATTCATTGCTAGATTGTATATACTGTGCTTCATGTAGATTGACAAAACTTCCTAGGAGGAGATAGATTTCAAGTGTTTTTCAAAAAATGCAAAATTGTTGCAAATTAACATAATCCGAAGTTATGGCTCCTTGAGGCAAATTTGTTTACCCTGATGAGACATATATGCCTCCAAAGCGTCCTGACTCTAGCTCCAACAGGGCATGACATATGACCATTCAAAGTTTGCATTTTATCCCCTTTTATGTATTTTGGCTTGTAATAGCGCCACCCTGTGGCCAATCAGGCTCTTCTTTCTCCAGTGACCATTAGACATACCCTGGTACCACTGTACCGTGGTTCGGAAAGCTCTGCATGGCGGTTAGGCCTAAACTGAAAATGAGCTCTCTAGCGCCCCCATTTGGTTTGATTCGGCCAATAATGCAGTGGCCGCCTCAGGTTATATCTGCACAGATGTCTACCAAGTGGCGTGGTGTTCTGCACAACCCTTAAGAAAGTATACCCCTTTATGTGAAAAGCCACGCCCCATGCCATTTTCATTGGCTCATAGTTGCTGTTAAATGTAACTTTTTCTACTTTTGCCGAGATGGAATTATAGATATCGGTCCTTAGATTGTGTGTACCCAGTATCATGCAGATTGGTCAAAGTCTCTAGGAGGAGATAGATTTTAAGCGTTTTTCACAAAATTCAAAATGGCGGAAAATCTATATAACCGGAAGTTATGGGTCCTTGAGGCAAATTTGTTCATCATGAGGAGAGACATATGTGTGCAAAGTGTCATGTCTGTATGGCTTCGGGCCATAAGCCTCTACCATCGTGCAAAGTTTCGTAAAAAGTTACCAATCGGCTATAGGGCCTGGCATAGGCTCCCATGGCGGAAAAAAGAATAATAATAATAATAATAATAATAACACTACCAATAACAATAGGGTCTTCGCCCCTTCGGGGCTTGGCCCCTAATAATAAGGCCTAAAATTATTTATAGACACATCAGTGGAGTGAACTAACAGTTTTTAGTAAGTCTCCTGCAGCATCTACCAAAATGTCCCACATCACCTGAATTGACCCTATTCAAATTTAATCATATTTATAAAGCACTTTTCATTGTGAAAGTCAAGACAATCTCAAAGTGCTGAAACAACCACAAAGTAATAAAGAAAAAAGAGACACAAATATATAAAATACATTACATACGAAACATTACATTCTAAAAAAAAGCCTATCTAAATAAGTAGGTCTTTAGAGTTTTAAGAGAACAGTCTCAGGGAGGGCATTCCTGGCAGGGGGGGCAGAATGTCTAGAATGTCCTGGTTCAATCTGGGTGAGCTGTAGGTACTAGACACACGGGTTCTACCTGTTCACCGTTTCTTGGGCAGGGGGGGCAGAATGTGTAGAATGTCCTGGTTCAATCTGGGTGAGCTGTAGGTACCAGACACACGGGTTCTACCTGTTAACCGGTTCTTGGGCAGGGGGGGCAGAATGTCTAGAAGGTCCTGGTTCAATCTGGGTGAGCTGTAGGTACCCGACACACGGGTTCTACCTGTTAACCGGTTCTTGGGCTGACCTCAGAGTGCAGTATCAGCTATGGAACACTCAGCATGCATAGTCCTGTACATCTGTCTCAATAGGACTTCCCTGGGAAACAAAGGGTTAATAAAATAAAATAAAATAATCTATATTATAGTATAATTATAGTATTTCATAATGCCATGTTAACAGCTAGAGATAGACAGGGTAAAGAGAGAGAGAGAGAGCTGGAGAGAGAGAGGGCAGGAGAGAGGGGGGAAGAGAAAGAGAAGGCTGTAAGCACAAGGATAGATCATGTGAGTCACATAAATAATAATAATAATAATGATTCCTTTTATTTATAACAGTCTTTTCATTGTGAGACAGTTGTCACAGTAATTTAGTTTCCCTAACTAATAAAAATAGAAAATCCATAAAGAGCCTTGGATGTGAATTAGGAGCAAGCCTTCGCCAAGGAGACAGTTTACAAGCTCATAAACAAGTGTTGATAGTGATACTATCCTGTAAAGAAAGAGAAGATCAAGTGAGGTTACACCATTCAGACCCTAAACAATATACCATTCAAGACACACCCACAGTATCATCTTCAATGATAGAATCATATATAGAAGGACACATTCCTGAGACCACAGGGGAACTAATCCACTCATGTCAGTTTGTTTTGGGGGCCGCTTTCGGGTACAAACAGGTTCAATAGGCCCCTCTGACCCTGATAACAAAGAGAGGATTGTGGAGTTTGCTCTTGAGTGCCTGAACAGACACAATGGAGGTGTGGCAGAATTCTCTTCATCTGCAATCTGCATTGATCAAATAAATATTACCACATTTTCAAACTGCTGAGACAATCGTAAAGTCATTAAGAAAACAAAGCAGAATAATAACAAGCAGATTATAATGAATTAACTTTTTATTTCCCCATCATCGACTGATAGTTAATAATAATTCATTTTATTTATTGCAGTTTAAAAAAAAATTTTAAGCACTTTTCATTGAGATTGTATGACAAAGTGCTGAAAAAATCAGTCATTAAGAAAAAAAAAGCAGAATAATAACAAACAGCCTAGCAACAGAGACACTATAAAATATAAAACAAGAAACTAAATATATCTAAACAATAAAACACATTAACATACAAAAAGCTCTGGTAAATAAAGGAGGTGTTAAAAAGAGCCCAGAGTCTGTGGTCCTATAGTTAGCTCCTCCTTGTGGGTGCGGTACCTTCCTCCCCACCGTAGCAGAGAGCAGAGCCAGTCGGTTAAGAAAAGAGCATTTCTCTCAACGTCTGCCCGTAAAGACGCTACATTTTCCCAGTCCCGGTCATTGTACGCTATTCTCTCATCAAGGAAGGCATCTCCGAGCTTGACGAGTGTTACGTGAACAGGGAAAGATTATATCTAAGGAAGCGTGATGGGTGAGTACTTCTTATTCTTATTCTTCTTCTTGCGTCAAACTGATAGATCATGATTAATTTCTATTCACTTGGATTCATTTATACTTGCGAATAGGATCATAGGTGTAGTGGTAATACAGAGCTTGGTAAACGCTGTTGGGTGCAGATTTTACCAAGATTGTTTCCCTTCATTGATTAATACAATTGATCAGAAAATAGGTGATAAATCTCTGCCTCATTTTAAAGAGGTGGATAAACTCAGGTTACTTGGCTTTACCCTCCGCTACGCCCCTGGTTATGATAGAAAATTGAATATATTTTTCCATCAATGTCTTAAAATCCTTGGATGTTCCATGAGCAAATGATGTACAAGCAGGATGCTTGTGTTGTAGGTTCCAGAGACAGGAGAATTGTGCTGCTGGGGAAAACCGGAGTAGGAAAGAGCAGCGCAGGAAACACCATATTTGGAGGAGAGGCCGTGTTCCAGACTGAAAGTTCTCCCAACTCCACGGCCCAAAGATGTCAACCAGAAACCAGAACCATCGATGGCAACAACATCACTTTGATCGACCCTCCCGGATTCTTTGACAATGTCATTCCTGAAGATCAGCTGAGAGCTGAAATCGTGAGGTGTATCAACGAGTGTGCCCCGGGTCCTCATGCTTTTGTCATTGTGCTAGAAGTGGGAGTGTACGCGAAACAGGAAAAAAAAGTTATAGAAATGATAGAGGAATATTTTTCAGCAAATGCCTTTAAATATGCCACTATCCTCTTCACAAACGGTGACCAACTCGACGAGAATCAGACGATTGAGGAGTTTGTGGCGCAGAGTACGGGTCTGAGCGCTCTGGTGCAGAGTTGTGGAAACCGCTGTCACGTCATCGACAACGAGTTCTGGGCCACCCAGCAGGATGGTCCCAGGAGCAACAAGACGCAGGTGACAGAGCTACTCAGCACCATAGACAGGATGGTGAGGCTGAACAGAGAGGGCTACTACACCAATGAGGCGCTGTAGACCGTGGATATATATATATATAATTATATACCAGCATTACAAGTTAATATATATATATCATAAACTACTGTAACATTGATACTTATAAATCGTATAATGAGAATATAATATAATCGTATAACTTTTATACTAACGATGTAATAGCGTTTAAAGGTCCCATATCCCTTGAAAACAATTAGCATTGTTTTGGTACTCTCAGGGCTCATACTAACACTAGTAAAATCTGGGATCTGCATCTACTATAGTTTTGCCATAGCTTTAGTTTTAGGACTCTATTTTAATAACACATTTTGATGTGTGTTCATTCTGAATGTCACAAAATCATGGAAGTGAACCAAACATTTTGTTCAGTTGACACCATAGTGACACTGCTTTATTACTAACAAGCTAACAGCAGCGTTGACCAACGCTAACATTCCTACAGAAAAATGTTCCTGGCTGCCTGGCAGTGAGAGACAACTGGATGAAGTTTGCTTTTGGTGACAAACCTGTTCTAAGTCACATTTTTCTCCCACTAACGTAGCATTAGAAAGCATAAGCGTGTAACGTGATATTTGCCAAACTGAATAAATATAACTCAAACACAAAACTGCCTTGCTAGCTCAATCTTGTACCTAATGCTGCATTCCTTTTGTATCGTAGCTCCGGATTGGGTGCTCGGGATGACTTCATATCCCAGTCTAATGTGTTCCAGAAATAAAAGGCAAAAAAATGCTGTGTAGTTCTAGCCAGGCTAGCCAATACTAGCAATACCAGCACGACTGTACGACTGATGTAATGAGACACAAATAGGACAGAAGCGCTAATAAACAGTCTTATTACAGCTTTCACTAATTGTTGATGTACGGAGCAGCCATCTTGATTGACGTCAGCAGCTGACATTGATGAAGTCAGGGTAGATTTTTTACTCTGTAGAAAATGGAAAAAGAAACGCTAGTTCAGGTGACATATTTGATGACGATTTTGACGTCAAACTCGGGAATTCCCCAATCCCGATACAAAAAGAACGGAGTATTAGATATCCGCTTTTTTTTTCTTCCATGAACAGATTTAGCTACTACGAATGTGAATTTCACATGCAATTAGCATTTTTATAGCTATCGTTAGCCCAGTAATCAATAGCTTTAAATGAGTGTGTGGCTAATATATGTATACTAGTCATAGCCATATCAAAATCTACATGTGGGAAAGACAGATATAGGCAGACTAAATCATGGAATAAAAATACTTGATTTCTAATGTAAAAATAAGCATGTGTGTGTTCTATAGACAATTAGGAACGACACAAAAATACCTTAAGTGCAAAGGATATGGGCCCTTCAAAACTGTAGTCTAGCATGATACTAACCATATTAAACACTTATTTTTTACTATTGAAACATTTGTAACATCACATTTCTAAAAAATATGTATAGAATATGTATAAGTGACGGAGGATCAGATTATGTGTTGTATGAATCTGTATGGTTATGTGGTAATATTTCTTTGATCAATGATCTGCTTAATTTAAGTATGTAGCTAAAGTCCTCTGATTTTAACGGACAATGCTCTTGTCTTGTATGTAAACCGTTCTCCCTCTACAGAGGTTTAATAATAATAAAACTTTCATGCTGACGGAGAAACGAGGCTAAATCCTTCTTAGAGTTTGTTAGAATAACATCCATAACAGTTCAACAGGATGTAATGACTTGTGTTGGGTGTAGAGAGGTCGTTAGGGAATAAAAGTAGAGTTGGTAAGGTGAATATTGGGACCCAGTACAGGGTCCCGCTCTACCCTCCAACTAACAGGTTAATTCTTCAGCCCACAGGGTTGCACCATCACTTAGATTCTGATGAATAAACCTAGGCTGAGCTGGAGAAGATTCATCTAGCTGCTAACCACCTACTTCCCTGCCCTAGAGTATGTCTTCCCCACTTCCTACCTAGTTGCACCACACTGTGACCTGAGAGTAGAATACTAACCACGGCCGCATAGATTAAGTGAGATAGCTACTGGGGTAGTTGCTACAATATATTTAGAAGCAAGTATATTTTTGCTACAGGGAACTTTTACTTTGTAGACTAGAGAAACCAATTAGAATGTCAGTGCATGCATACACTTAACCTTTTATTATAAACAAGAAGAAGCTAAAACAATCCTCCATGAGACCTAGTCTCTCAGGAGACAGTAGATGATTTGTCTTTAACTGCAGATAAATGCTTTTTTATAAATGCAGATACTGTAAAAGATTGTTTATTGTAACGTACCTCCATTTCCCTATATTGAGAGCGCCCTCTAGTGAGTATGGGTGTGTTATGACAATCTCATTACAATAGTAGTAGCCAAAGATTTCCTCCGTTAATCCCACCATATAAGTATGTTCAGTAGGGTCAAGGGTTAACCAGCTAAAGTTTACTGTATGCACACTGTGATAATTAACAATGGTTGAAATGCTGATGACGTTGGAGGCGGGGTCTGCCCTTGGAGGCGTGGTCTGCCCTTGGAGGCGTGGTCTGCCCTTGGCGCGAGCAGCAGGACAATAAAGGAAGACAGCAATAAAGGAAGGAGCGCTTAGGCATGGAAATGCAACAACAAGGATGCAAACTGCTATAAAAAGCTGAAGAAGGAGAAAGAGGAGAAGGAGAAGGGAGCACTTGGGAAGCATCCTGGAAGCCGGGCAGCGTGCTGAATGCATGGAGGAAACCTCAAGGTTACCAGGGCTAGTTTGATTCATCTTCCCGCTGAACCATTGGATTACGCAGCAAATGTACAACTGGCCGGTGAGCCTTGAACCTTTTTAGAAACTATTTAAAACTGAACAAACCCGAACTGGGGGGACCGCGCAGGGGCTGTCGATGCATTCGTCAGCCGGACCAGGTGAGCTGAAACCAGGGACGACGCAGAGGCCCAGCGACAGTAGTTCACGCCATGTGTAAAGGTAGGCCTTTGTGAATTATCTATTCTGTGACACGCAAGCCGGTGCTATATTGTGTTTGTGTTACCCTGGGGGAGTTACGGGGGTAACTGTTCGTACCCTAGACCAGGGTTTCCCAGCCTAGGGTCCAGGTCCCCCTTAGGGGTGCGCCAACGATGGCAGAGGGGGCGCCAGGCCCCAGACAATATGAGGCCTTAATATTAGATAGACAAATATTTGTCAAAGAATGTTATTGACATGTCACACAGCAATTTTAACAAAATACATGATTTTATCTGATGAAGGGCCAAAAAGCCTTGTATTTATGGCACTACAATACTATATCAATTCATATATATAAATTCTTCCTGGAAAACGGTAGGTCACGTGCAATGACGACAACAGGTACCTTAGATTTTAGGCCAATAATCTCACGACATCCACCCCGTCAATCAACGCTATCCTTCTATTGAATCTGTCTAAAGTTCTTAAAACCCGTCCACTTGTCAATGTTCCAATCAAATTCCTCTAAAGGCATGTCCCGCCCTCATAGCTTGTTTGCGTCGGAAATACGTCAAACTACGGAAGTTAGATGATCTCAAACGTCCGTTTCTCTGCGACTTTAAGGCACCCCTATCACTTTTTTTTTAACACACTATTTTTCACTGTACTAAGTAAACTTTTATTACACATATTAAATGTGTTAAATTGGCTAAATACACTTACGTTGTACAGAAGGTGGATGGCAACCCATGCGGTTCCCAAAGACGAACCAACAGTCATCTCCAAAACAACACCCGGTCTTTTAATTCAGAATCCACACTATACAGCTAGTGTCTTAGTCAGTTAAATCAAAACATACCACAAATCAAGTCAATTAATCTGTACCAGAAGTAACAGTGCAATGTAGCAGATACAGATACACCTCCAAATCGCCAGTAATTGGTGCATCTGAGGTGAGAAAAGTGTGTGTGTGTGTGTGTGTGTGTGTGTGTGTGTGTGTGTGTGTGTGTGTGTGTGTGTGTGTGTGTGTGTGTGTCTAATACTGCAGTAGCTTCACTTACATCAGCTTTTGGAGCAGTCTTCTGCTGACAGTAGTAGTTGATGGAAGAATAGGTAATGATGTCATCAGGTTCATCCTGCAGGTGTGGATAAAAAAAAGTTATTATAGGAATGTTAAAAACAAGTTATCGGTAAATGTAGTCTGATTCAATGCATGAAGCTTTGGGGGATAAGCCTCGGCATTTGTTTATCATTGCCCAATGATTGGCGGCGAAACCTGTGATGTCACGAGAGGTTGGCTCTCAGCGGTACAGGCCTGGTCTGTGCTAAGCGTGTCACACAACACAAGGTTCAAAAGTAAAAATAAAGATTTTACTGAAGCTTTAAGGGGGATAACAGAAAATCTTCTCAGAAACATGAAAATACAAACAAGGTTTCTTCAGTTCTCAAAATCAAATGTCCGTCTCCACAACAACACAGTAAACAAGGCTCCTTCAGTGGAGCAAAAGTCAACGTCCATGTAAAAAACTCTTGGTTCTCGTCACAATTGTAATCCAGGAAACTCAGGAAAGCAAACAATCCTTTTGCCCGCCCCCCCTCGCTAAGCAAACCTCTCGTTACCTCCACAACCACCCTTCCCTTCTCAGTCTCTCTCTGGCCCTAAAGCCCTCCATCTCACCCACCCACGGATCAGTCTCAGGTGAGTCAGCCTGGCCTCAGGCCACCCCCCTGTGAGGCCCCTCAGGGGTGTTGAGTGAGGGTTCCCCTCCCCCGCCACCAGATAGAGACATAGAGCGCCGTGCGCTGCAGCCACCGGAGGGGGACATATCTCCCTTCCAGGACCCAACCTCTCGTGACATCACACCGCCCAATCAGATTCACTCCAGACTACGTGAAACAACAACCTAGCAACAGCTACAAAGATGACCCCCCCCCCCATCCCTGAATGGTAGAGTCCAGCCAGACCTTTGTCCAGCACTGGCAGAGTGTAAACAAAGTGTGGAGAAAGTATCCTGTTGAAAAGTTCTCATTATTGAGGGGAAGTGTTTGTGGGTACTATTATAAGTGCCATAGTATCCCCCCCTTGACAAAAGAAAACATAGTGGTGCCCCATTTGTAGATCTGTCAAAGGTGTTTTACACAGTTGACCATTCTCTTCTTTTACACAGTATTTAGATTACACAGTATTGGCTTTGATACAAGTGCTTGCAGTTGGTTTCAAATCTAGTTATCAGAGAGACTTCAATGTGTGAAAATGGGAAATGCCTATTTTCTACCCATTACAAAAGGTGCCTCACAGGGATCAGTTCTGGGCCCTGTCTTAATCACCATATATATATTAATTATGTCTCCTCCCTGAATGGCTGTCAAGTTCATCTTTATGCAGATGACATGGCTCTCTATTGTATTGCCGATTCTGTGCAGCTGACCATTGAGAATCTGCAACTGCCTTTTAATGCTTTGCAGGATGCGCTTATAGTCTCAAATTAGTTCTTAATGCTAGTAAAACAAAATGTATGTTATTCTCTAAAGCCAGAGATATTGTTCACAATGACTTGTAAATATTCTCTGTGAATGTGTCTGACATTGAGAGTCTCAGGCCTGGATCACACTAGCAGGGGGCTGTATATCACTAAGCCATCAGATATATTACCAGTGATACTTCTAAAGCTCACCACTGTATTCTGTATAATAGGGTTGGGTGGATCTCTCTGGCTGAGAGATGAGAATTGCACTGGCATCTGTTTTTATATAATGAAGCCAACTGGGGATTGTCCAAATTACATCACTTCCTGTGATAGACAATCCAATGACTGGCTTTACACTTAAGAGTGCCTAGAGATTGTACTGCACTTGGTACATGTGCCTTTGGCTCGTTGCTCGACTCGTGAAATGCCCTCAAGGCACATTGAAACTAGGCACTCTAGCGTCCATCATATGTTTAGAACAGTGGTGACAAGTCACTACAATTTGTAAGTGTTTTTACATTTTCTGAAACAATTTAAATTATTCATGTAATTTTGTTAATTGATTCTTGTTTATATAATCCTGTTTATTCTTGTTGTGTGATATTGTTTCGTGCTGTTGATTAATGCTATGATTGATTCTTGTTTATATAATCCTGTTTATTCTTGTTGTGTGATATTGTTTCGTGCTGTTGATTAATGCTATGTATTACTCGGCGACAGTGCAAATAAGTAACTACTCAGTGTAATTTTGAGTATAAATAACTTGAGCAGTGCCATCAGAAGGTGAGGTGAAGTTGAAGGTTTTCATCTCCCTCTTGCAAGCCCACCCAGTCATTGCAACAGGCAGCCGGCGTCTGGTTGCGCGGTGCAATGTGTGGTCCAGACAGAGCACAGAAGGGTCAGGGTAATTGGGAGAATTAAAGGGTGAGACAGCAGCTCGGAAGGTATGCCAGCTCAGCTCAGGGTCCTCCACATCTCTCTGCTTCAGCTGAATGCTGTCAGTCATGAGCCACTGGAACACCACATTCTGCATGACTAATACCTCCCACTGAAGCAACAGAAAGCATAGCGCGGAGAGAGAGCACAGATCTCCACCCATTAATGCATTTTGTGACTGTGCTGTCATAGAAATTGTAGTTTCACCACCCCCTTTGTAATTCACCACCTCCCTCAACCTTTCACATAGCTGTGCTAATCTAATTTATGACAGGATGACCTCCAGGAGGTCAACACACCTAGACGTCTGCTCCAGAATAACCATCCTTTGTCCCATTGTCCCTGCAAGAATTACCGCCTTTTCTCATGTCACGTGTCTGTATTCTCGACCACTGTTGATGATGCCTGCCATTTAATATGACGTGTACAGATGGGTTAGCCAATCACATCCCTGGAAGCGTCATACCTGTGTATTGCTTTGAATATAAGGCCGCGCACGACCAGACAGTTGCATGACCATTACAATTACAATTACCAATGACCATTACAGTCCGCATGCGTGCGAGCAGGACATGTTTTGTATTGCTGCTTTTGCTAGGTCAAGAGCTTCATGCCAGTCCAAGCCCGGTGTTTCTGTGGCGTTCCCATGTTGTGATATGGCTGTTTCAATTCCCCCATTGACAATGAATGAGAGGAATTTTTCGTAAGTCCAGAAAATGAATGGAGGTGAATGGCCGGCCATGTTGGGACGACTTGTGGGCCCGCCCCATGATTCAAATCCGCTCCAGCGGTCTAATTTGGTCCATGCTACACCCCTCCACCGAAAATCAGTCTGGTAATTTTTGTGTAATCCTGCTAATGAACAAACCAAGAAATGGACAAACCAAGAAACCAACACACTCTACGGAAACATGACCTCTCGCCCTGCATGTTCGCTGGGGTGGAGGTAACAACATCCTGTGGGTTGACATGGTAACAACATACTGTGGGTTGACATGGTAACAACATACTGTGGGTTGACATGTACCTCTGCAGACCTGAACTTCTCTCTTGGTCCAGTCATGATCCACAATTTGGCAAAGCTCCTCCTTTATGCTGAAGATCACACACACAAAGGTGAATTTGGGTTATATACTGTACTGTAGACTATATTTGGGTTATATACTGTAGACTACATCTAACGACAGGACGTCACATTTAAATGCATAGTAGCAATGTAACAGTTTGTTTTGCTCTTCCGGTGCTGCAGAAGGATCTGGTTGCACCTGATCATCTTTTTGAGATGGGGGGGGACAACCAATCACAATTGTCTTAGGCGGCACTACGCTTTTTTTCCCCCATGGTGCCCTGAAAAATAGTGTAGGCGGAGTGAATCTGCTCTACAGATGTGAGTTTTTGAGATAAGCCTCTGCTGGAATTGAGCTGGTGCCAATGACAGGTTTATCTCAAAAACCCACATCCGTGGAGCCAGACTACTTGGTGTGAGCGGTCTGGTCTTATGGTCATGTAGTTCTTATGGTCATGTAGGTCTGCGTTGTGTATTAAGGCGGTCTGGTCTTATGGTCTGTAGTTCTGCGTTGTGTATTAAGGCGGTCTGGTCTTATGGTCTGTAGGTCTGCGTTGTGTATAAAGGCGGTCTGGTCTTATGGTCTGTAGGTCTGCGTTGTGTATTAAGGCGGTCTGGTCTTATGGTCATGTAGGTCTGCGTTGTGTATTAAGGCGGTCTGGTCTTATGGTCTGTAGGTCTGCGTTGTGTATTAAGGCGGTCTGGTCTTATGGTCATGTAGGTCTGCGTTGTGTATAAAGGCGGTCTGGTCTTATGGTCTGTAGGTCTGCGTTGTGTATTAAGGCGGTCTGGTCTTATGGTCATGTAGGTCTGCGTTGTGTATTAAGGCGGTCTGGTCTTATGGTCTGTAGGTCTGCGTTGTGTATTAAGGCGGTCTGGTCTTATGGTCTGTAGTTCTGCGTTGTGTATAAAGGCGGTCTGGTCTTATGGTCATGTAGGTCTGCGTTGTGTATAAAGGCGGTCTGGTCTTATGGTCTGTAGGTCTGCGTTGTGTATTAAGGCGGTCTGGTCTTATGGTCATGTAGGTCTGCGTTGTGTATAAAGGCGGTCTGGTCTTATGGTCATGTAGGTCTGCGTTGTGTATTAAGGCGGTCTGGTCTTATGGTCATGTAGGTCTGCGTTGTGTATAAAGGCGGTCTGGTCTTATGGTCTGTAGTTCTGCGTTGTGTATTAAGGCGGTCTGGTCTTATGGTCATGTAGGTCTGCGTTGTGTATTAAGGCGGTCTGGTCTTATGGTCTGTAGGTCTGCGTTGTGTATTAAGGCGGTCTGGTCTTATGGTCTGTAGGTCTGCGTTGTGTATTAAGGCGGTCTGGTCTTATGGTCTGTAGTTCTGCGTTGTGTATTAAGGCGGTCTGGTCTTATGGTCATGTAGGTCTGCGTTGTGTATTAAGGCGGTCTGGTCTTATGGTCATGTAGGTCTGCGTTGTGTATTAAGGCGGTCTGGTCTTATGGTCTGTAGTTCTGCGTTGTGTATTAAGGCGGTCTGGTCTTATGGTCTGTAGTTCTGCGTTGTGTATTAAGGCGGTCTGGTCTTATGGTCTGTAGTTCTGCTTTGTGTATTAAGGCGGTCTGGTCTTATGGTCTGTAGTTCTGCGTTGTGTATTAAGGCGGTCTGGTCTTATGGTCTGTAGTTCTGCGTTGTGTATAAAGGCGGTCTGGTCTTATGGTCATGTAGTTCTATGTGTGTATTAAGGCAGACCAGACCTCTGCTTACTGGATGACAGTTGAATTATCCTGAATAGAATAAGAATAGAATACAGCCTTTACTGTGAGACTGGCTGGTCATTCACAGACCTCTCCTCAGAACGCTCTCGACAAACAGAATTCCCCATGTTACAATATTTACAAAAAAGAAATACATTTCTAAAATGCATCAATATAAAATATAGCTACATCACGTCAATCCAAAATAGCTAGTATCTAATGATGAGTCACCAGCAAAACAATTGTCATGGACAGAAAAACACAGAATGAACATGAAAACAAAATGTAGGCTACAGAAAGAAGAAGGTTACAGGTTGCCTTTTGTTTTAAATGTCTATAATGTCTTGCTTTTTGTTTTAATGCTTTTAATGTCTCATGTAAAGCACCTTGAATTGCCCTGTGGCTGAAATGTGCTATATAAATAAACTTGCCTTGCCTTACAATAGCATACCCGAATAGAATAAGAATAGAATAAAGCCATTAGGCTACTGCGAGTCTGGCTGGCCAATCACTGACCGAGAAGAAAAGAGCGGGAACAAGACCAGCACCAAGCTGCCGTTAATACAACCTGCTGCCATGGCTACTAATGCTCCACTAATTACTCCATTCACATAAGAAACAATTACAACGGCACTTCGCCAGCTTTACAAAACAGTTATATTTTGAATTAGGCTACAGTATTCACAAACACTTAACTCTTATGAACTTTTACATCTGGATTTGACCAGAGCTCTGTGAGCCGCTCACCTTTCCAGAACCTTCTATCAAGACGCGCATGTGCAACTCTCTCAGCACGTTGATGACGTCATAAAAAAGTGCACTATAAACATTTTATAAACAAATGAATCGAGCTCCCAAAAACTACTCACACTTACTTAGAAACAACTTAAAGCTTAGAAAACACCTAGAAAAATAACATAATAAATAAATGATTTAAGATTTCTTGTATTTCATTCATTGAAAACAACACTATTGTACTGCTCTGTATCCATGCAGCTTCACTGTGTTTCCATATCTAGGCCTACCTGTGAAAACATTAGGCTACTGCATTTAATTATTTAGTCCGGTTTCAGAGGTAGGAGAATGTTCACCACTGAGACTAAGGTAAGGGTACAAAAGATACAAATTTAAGTACAAGATTCATTAAAACAACACCCTGGCAATAAGCCAGATGACTCATAGGAAACCCACATGGCTCCCATTCCCCTACAAAGACACAGCACTGAAAATGAATATGTGACTGCCGCTGGTCATTTGGTCCTCAACTAGGCAAAGGTAATTTTTCAGTTTTTTTTTTTTTACAGATTATGAAAGTGCAGATTGTAAGCTTTCAAATGAGGTCTCATACATTGAAATCTGAACATAGTTGAAGAAGATATGCTCATTTGAATTATGCTAGTACTGCCAGATCAACTGAGAAATCCTCCTTAAAAGTTCAGGAACATTTTCACACCTCTGACTGCCAGGTAATGGGCGTGAACAATAGCCTGGTAACCCCACCCCCAGCCACTCCCCCACTGGACGATCTGTCATTGTCTGTCAGAGTGGCTGTCAAGTTGGGGTATTGTCTGTCAGAGTGGCTGCCAAGTGGGGTGCTCTCTCACTGATGACCCCACACTCTTTGAGTCAGTATTAATCTGCAAATGAAAATTATAAATGGGCAAACACACTGCCCCGAACACTGCACACACTAAACATTTCAAATCTGGTGTGTAAAATAATGGAAATATTACCTAATTACTCTGGTGTGAATAGATACACAACAGAAAATTTACATTTTGATTTCCGCCTCTGCAGAATTTCAAAAAAGAAGGTTGTAACGGCCTCAGATTTGATCTGGGCAACCAATAATACCATTGTTTCAGTTCTCGAATATCTTAAGAACATATTGGATTGATTTAGGCAGCCTGAGTAGTCAACAAGCCTAGACAACAAGCCCCATAATACCAAACAGGCACCATACACAGTTCTCACGTTTCCGCTATAGGGGTCCAAATATTCAATGCATGATAACCATCACTAAGCTGCCAGTCTGCAATGGTTATCACGCCAATAAGGAATGTTGACATATATGGGAAGAAGAAAATAGCAACAAGAATTTGCCCACCTTTTCGATTGTAATCGGTAGTCTGGCTCATGGACTACTATGGATGAAAATCTATACTTGGTTTAAGTTAGATTTCAAAGAACATGCGATGTGGTCGATTCAAGCTGGTTTCAAACACAAGATTTTATTGTATGTTATGTTACAATTTGCAAAACGGACTCTGAAAACAGGAAGTGTTTCGGTCGATCAGAGTACTGGGACTCTTATAGGATGGTATGGAGGAAGTGACGCGCACTCAGAGACAGGGTACAGGGGAGTGATGTCACGGAGAAAATGGTGTTTCTAAACAGACTGATTCTCTGGGAACAGATGAGAAGGAAGTTTCACAGAGGTTGTAAAACAATAAACTGAAAGGAACAAATTTGGGGTAACACATTAATTTCATTAAAGGGGTAGTAAAGGGAAAATGCATGTTTAGCCCTGTTTTAAGGTTACTTATGATCATATACAATGGTTCAGATCAAAACGTTGACAAAACTAACACTTTTGAGATAGTCTGATAATTGCTCTACCACCGTTTTGGTCATACAATGGATGTGGGTGGGCACCTTGAAAGATCTTTCAAAAACATGTTATACTCTCGATTTGCCTCTCTGTGTATGAAATCTATGAATCTGTGAATGTAATCTAAATGAAGTTTGATTTGATCTTTCACCTCCCTCTCTCCCATAGAGAACAGTCACAGGGAGGAGGTGACCGAGGCCTCCTGCCTGCCCCTGGGGTTCGATGTCCTGCCAGCTGCCAGGGGGCAAGTCGGCTGGGGGAGATGGCCAGGAAATGGTGGAGACCATCCAGGGGATGGGTTGATGCCATGGATGTATTATGCACGGAGGCCCCCATGAGCGGGAGGGGGGGCGGAGGCCCCACACACCGAGGGTCAACTACAGGAAGCTACACAGGTGAGAGGAAGTGTATGTATGTGTGTGTGAGGGGAGAAAGAGAGAGACACAGAGGAATTGTACTGTATGTATGTGTGTGTGAGGGGAGAGAGAAAGAGAGAGACACAGGCTGCGTTCCGAATCGCATACTTCTACTTCTTACTACCAGTACCTACTACAGCTGCCCTTAGAAAGTACGTACTTTGCAAGCAGTAGGCATCCAATTGGGACATACTAACTTGTCATAACATTGCGCCTTGAAATTTGCCCTCATCCGTCGCTGTCCATATCGCGACATTCGTCTACAGCTGTCACGACTCGCACATGTGACGCACATTTCCGCTGCGCACAGGATTGTGGGTCAGAATAGCCAGAAAAGCCTGCTGGCTTGCATACTGCAAAATACGACCGGATGTAGTAGGACATCCTGGTATTTTTGCCATACTACATGTGGCATACTATGTATTGGGACATAGTATTGGCATACTATATAGTAGGGTAGTATGCGATTCGGAATGCAGCCACAGAGGAAGTGTATGTGTGTGTGTGAGGGGAGAGAGAGAGAGAGAGAGACAGAGGAAGTGTATGTGTGTGTGTGAGGAGAGAGAGAAAGAGAGAGAGACAGAGGAAGTGTATGTGTGTGTGTGAGGAGAGAGAGAAAGAGACACAGACTGCGTCACGATGCAAAAATGCTCCTCCCATGTTATGTTGTGCACCGGAGCAGCAAGGCCCTGTCCATCCTGAAGGTGGCGCTGTGGCCCCAGGGTCCATCCAGGGGATGGTCATTTGTATGTAAAATTCAAATAAACAGAAGTTGAGGGAATATATATATATATAGCCTATAGAATATAACGGTATAGGTATAACAGTATAGGTATAGAGGTATATATAACGGTAGGCCTATAAATAGCAGCCTATAGCAGTGTGTGTAGGCCTATATATCTTGGCTTCATTGTTTTCTTACCACACCTACTCTGATATCATCCCTGCTCTGGAGATCAGACAGACCTTGTGAGCTCACAATAAATCTATTTAAATGTGCACTCGTTTCTGGAATATATTTACTAGTTTGACTATCTCCCAGTAAAAACTTAGATATAGCCTTGCCTTTGAGGGCTGAAATAATCTTCAACAAGCTAACTGTCAATGCTGGGGAAGTAAAGTGGATTGGATTTATATTGTAATATGAGACGTCCTTCAGCATCTCTCTGGTCTCTGAGGTAGTGAAAAGCCCCCCCAAGTAAACATTCTTGACGCCTGCTGTGTTAATGGCTGTGCTCCGCATAGCAAAGAACTCTTACTTCCTCTGTTTCTTCTAGCTCCGCCCCTGTGGGTGCGGTCCCATGTCCCCGGCCGCAGCGCAGCGGAGAGGAGCGGAGTCAGACCAGTCCAGACTCGTCCGTTCAGACCTGAACACTCAAGACTTGTCTGTTAACATCAGCTATTCAGACGAGCATAATGGGTGAGTAGGCCTACCTCATTTTCATGTCATTCAAACTGATAGACCGTTATGATTCGGGGATAAATCCATGTGATGTCTGTCTCTCTGTGATCTACTAGTTCATGCTGCTGTAGCCTACTTATATACTTACACCGTGTCCTCTGCTTGCGACGAGGGCAACACAACGCGACATCGCATCCCACTGAGCAAAGACACGTCTAAAAGACGTCTTTTAGATGTCTTTTTTGTCTTTTTCGGGCGTCCAAAGACATCCAATTAGGAGCCAGAATGAATGTTTTTTTAAGACGTTCAGATATTGGACCCGTTCTGCACGTCCACAGACGTCTTAGAGGGGTCCAAGCCAGACGTGTGAATATTGAGGGGTCCAGCAGACGAACACACGGGGTTCAGGACCAGGACGTTATTAAGACATGATCTGAACGTCTCCCTGACGTTGCGTGTTTGCTGGGTAGGACACGGTGTTATGAATAGTTATGATAGAAAATGGATTGCTCCTGTAGTGTATTTTGGATGCATCTTCTTCTTGTGAAACAGAACTTCAAGGAGGCCAAAATCGTCGAATCATCAGTTTATTCAGCATGCCTTTACACGGGGTCAAATCTTAGGGTTAGGGTTAGGGTTAGGGTTATATATAAGGGCCAGCTTATATGTCCTGGCTTCAGGCCAGGTCTCACATGACAAACACATTTGCATACAAGGGATATAAACATGATCACAAACGGTCAACTGATGTTACTAACTACGTGTTATAGGACCCCCTCGAAAATGAGATGATACATCTCAAGGGGCTATCCTCAATAAATAAATTCAAATTCATGTTCTGACTGGTCAAGATGTCAACTGGTCTTTGTATCAGCTGAGCTCTTGCCCCCCTTCCTCAGACAATGGGGCTGCTTGGTCCTTCCTGGGATCATGTTACAACCGTAGGCTAACTGACTTCTTCAGAGCTGTTATCTTGATTGACTCAAGAGACAAAGGAATGTTTACTTTAGGACAGAACATATGTTGTCACTAACCTGTTAAACTACTTATAATAACACAGTTCTACCTAAAGTTAAGTTTATTCATTATTCTTAATAAATTTATTACTACATGAGAGTAATGCAAATGTATTGATATTATACAGTATAATACAGTATAAAAATATACTACACTCCATCAGTAAAAACCACGGATGTTCCATGAATAAATTATGTATAATCAGTACTTGTGTTGTAGGTTCCGGAGACAGGAGAATTGTGCTGCTGGGGAAAACAGGCGTAGGAAAGAGCAGCGCAGGAAACACCATATTTGGAGGAGAGGCCGTGTTCCAGACTAAAAGTTCCCCCAACTCCACGACCCAGAGATGTGAAACAGAAACCAGAACCATCGATGGCAGAGAAATCACCTTGATCGACCCTCCAGGATTCTTTGATACTGAGATTCCTGACGAGGATGAGCTGGGAGCTGAAATAGTGAGGTGCATCACAGAGTGTGCCCCGGGGCCACATGCCTTTGTCATCGTGCTCAAAGTGGGAAGGTTCACAAAGCAGGAACAAGAAGTCATAGAAAAGATCGAGCAATATTTTTCACCAGAAGCCTTCGAATATGCCACTGTCCTCTTCACTCATGGGTATCAACTCAAAGGTAAAAGCATCGAGGAGTTTGTGGAGCAGAATAAGGATCTAAATGCTTTAGTGCAGAAATGTGGTGGCCGTTGTCACGTCTTGGACAATAAACACTGGAAGACCGACCAGCAGGATGGAAACACAATCAACACGTTCCACGTGACACAGCTACTCAGCACCATAGACAAGATGGTGGACGACAAGGACGGCGGCTGCTACACCAACGAGTTGCTCCAGGCTGTGGACGAGGGAACACAAGCGGAGATAAACGAAATAAGAAAGGAGTCGGAAGGGAACATTTCTGAGAAGGAGATTACCAAAAAGGCTAAGAAGAAAGTGCATAGGAAGCTTTTAATCAAATGTGCAGGCATAGCAACGGGAGCCTTGCTAGGAGCTCTGCTCGGGGTTGCTATAGTAGCAGAAGTCTCGGTGACGCTGCTCTTTAAGAAAGCGATGGCCGAGCCGCTGGCGGCGGGGGGCAGCATAGCGGCGGCGGCAGCGACGATAACAGCGACGATGACAGCGGCAGCAGCAACGGGAGGGGCAGCGATCGCGGTGACGGCCGGGGCCGCTGTCGGGGCCGCAGCGTTTATAGGAGCAATGGAGGGAATCAGAGTGGGAGCGGAAGCAGCAGAGGGGGCAGAAACGCCGGGTCAGGCGATTAAGAAAGCAAGCAAAGCAACCCGCAAGAAAGCTGCAGAGAAGCGGGCTAAAATGTTAAACAAGGCTTTAGGTGCGATGGAAATCGATAAAGCCTCTTCACAAGAGAAAAAAGACAAGTAGAAATCGGACAGTAAAAAGGAATCTCCGTGAGAATGTGGTTATGAAAATGTAGGCCTATTCCAGCTGCTGTATTTACTGGAAAGACAGGATACCAGGCCATACCTAACAGAATAAGATAAACAACATTTCACGTAGGCCTATTGGTGAAATTGTATTTTCTATAAAACAAAAAAAATGGTCGGGGTTGTAGTCCTCTAGATAGGATATAGAAATCACAGAGAGAATTTATTAAATGTGTGGTCATTATATTTCTAAATGCTTTAATTCTCTGTTTAACTTTGAGTGATAACAAGCAGTATAATGTAAATGGCGCCTGGTGCACAACAGGCGTGAGCCTTAAGACTGTTTACTTGGGTGAGGGGGGGTGCTTTCTTATTGTTTACTTGGGTGAGGGGGGGTGCTTTCTTATTGTTTACTTGGGTGAGGGGAGGGTGCTTTCTTATTGACTCACGAGTCAGTCGATCTCGTCTAAACGGGGCACTAGCTCAACTAGAGCTGGTGGCGGAGAGGAGATCTCGCGAGTCTGGCACCGCGAGACCAGAGAGAGAAGACTCGACTCACCTAATTGAGTCACTAAACTGTTTTAACATGTTTGCTTTAGATTCTTTTAAACTTTACATTACGAATGGGTTGCTGTGTGTAGTGATTATGTATAACATGGTGATGGAGCATTTTGCTAATAAAAAAATAAAGGCGCTTACTGCAGTCGGTTTTCTTCATTACATAAATGACAATGATGTAGGCTAATGAAGACTGCTCTGATCTAATGAAGACTGCTCTGATCTTATGAAGACTGCTCTGATCTTATGAAGACTGCTCTGATCTAATGAAGACTGCTCTGATCTTATGAAGACTGCTCTGATCTAATGAAGACTGCTCTGATCTAATGAAGACTGCTCTGATCTTATGAAGACTGCTCTGATCTAATGAAGACTGCTCTGATCTAATGAAGACTGCTCTGATCTAATGAAGACTGCTCTGATCTTATGAAGACTGCTCTGATCTGCAAGACTGGCGTGTCCACTCCTGTCTTCTTTTTATTTATTTTTTATATCATATATATATCTATATTATATATTTTTATATATTTTACCTGCGATATCAATGTCGTGCAGTATGTCTTCTCCCTGCAACAAGAGTCAGGGTTTCACTACTAGAGACCGAGATGTTATCGAATATTGAACAGTGATTCACCTGGCGGCCATCTTGGTCAGTCTGGGGTGCGGATGCGGAAGTGCCCGTTCACTTCAATGTTAAAAGTTGGCTCTAAAAACACCACTTCAAGAACCGAAATAGTCAAAATAACAGACTGAATACACTATCGGGGTTACAAACTCATCATTACCAGACTGAGTGTTTTTCACTGCTGTTGTTTTCGCGTTTGGAAATACATGGAGGTGAATGAGCCATAGTGAGCCGTCAGCTGCATTCACTCCCATGGATTTCCAAACGCGAAAACAACGGCAGTAGAGGACTTATGACGCGTTCCAGGTGGGATTGTGAGCTCGTAGGATTGTGAGCTCGGAAGTTACGACTTCAAGTCACGACTCACGACTTCATCTCGTTCCAGGCAAACTGTCTGAATGTGTGGTTCTGGATACATGTAAACAAGCCGATATGGTAAAAGCTTGAGATTTGGCACATTGTCAGAGCTGGCAAGCTAAACATTGTATGCCTAATTTCGCTGTGCTAAGAAATCGTACGTTACATTTTATTTATTGACATCATTGACTTTTCGCCGTTTGCATGGTCACGTTCAGGTTTACCTTAATGTTAGCTAGCTAGCACTAGCTATCTCTTGCCAACATATTTGGGCATCATTACACACACATAGCAGGTTGTGGTGCATAATCGTTTGTATTATTTTGATTACAATGTACAAATTTATTTTACGTTGCCCTAAAGTTATCTTTGTCGCCGTACCCATGGGGGCTGCCATCTTGCTTAGAGGCCTGTGTGACGTCAGAGAGCGCAACTGGGAGTACATGGATCTGTACGAGTTCACGGGTGGGAAGTTACGGGTTTGACTGCCATTCCAGAGCATTTTCACGTGTAGGAGGTCGGAAAAACACGAGTTACGGGTTGCCTGGAACGCGCCATTATACGAGTTAGAGAGCAGGATAGGGTGACCAGCCATGAGAAACCACCCCAGTTCATCACTCTTTATGCCAATAGGGAGGACAGATATAGAGAGGAGAGGGACATGGTAGAGGAGTGGATGAGTATAGAATAGGAAGAAGGGATTAAGGATGGATGGATGGTGCAAAGGAAAGTCTGAAAAAATGACAAAAGTATTCTAATTTTATTACAGAATCAATTTAATATACAAACATCTCTTATAAAGAGCTGGTTAAAATCTTTTTTTAGTCCAAAGTACTTTAATTAATGTCAACAATAACATTTGGAACACTTCTTTTATGACCAAACATGGCTATTAAGAAGTCAGTCAGCGTTTCATTTTTAAATACATGTTATACTTTGTGATAAAAAACAGTCACATGGGCAAGTTTAATACATATCGATGCTCTCCCACACACATTCCAAAAGTGTACATGTGGTCGAGCAAAATGCCATAAAATAAGATTTAACACGAAATGTTTAAAAAATGCAGTTTATAGCTTTGAGATGAAAGTTGTTTCCAAGGTCCAAGGAAAGAAAGAAAGATAAAGGATAATACTTTTCCTCTGACAAATGTGGTCTCAACTGCAGTTGCACCAGATCATGTTGGGCGCACGAACACGTTCAGATCATGTTGGGCGCACGAACACGTTCAGATCATGTTGGGCGCACGAACACGTTTAGCGTAAGCAAGGTACAACGTCCACGTTCAGGACTAAACTTGGTCACATAATTCCATGATTCATAAATAATGCAGAACATTATATTTTTCTCTCACACACATTCTCTCTCTCTCTCTCTCTCTCTCACACACACACACACACACACACACACACACACACACACACACACACACACACACACACACACACACACACACCGAACATTCTATGAAGACACTGACATTCTGTTCTGTGCAGCAAGATTGCGGAGATGAATCATCTGGTTGAATTACAATAGTTTGATTTGGGTGGATCCTAGTTTCCATCTACAAAATAACACGAGTAGAAAAAGCATTGATGGCACAGATGAATGACAGTCAGTGAAAACTCATAAAGAGTCCAAAAGCAACAGAGGGAGAGTAATATTGCATGCATGTCTGGGTTTGTGCGTCCCATTTTAAGACTAGATTCCTCCTACATTCAACATCGACGTAGGAAAATCGTCAAAAATTGTCTGAAGTCAGTTTGATGTGAGAGGAGTACATGAAAGCCACGCCCCATAGGTCCATATACACTAAGGCTAGGTAGATATTGTACCTTTTTAGAGGATGTATTTTTGGCTCACATGTTTCCTAAAGCCGCCTCTGCTTCCTGGAAGAACTCATCCGTCAACGTTGGTCGTTTCCGCAGCTCTGACGAGCGTGTTGGGATGACGGGAGTGTTGGGATGACGGGAGTGTTGGGATGACGGGAGTGTTGGGATGACGAGCGTGTTGGGATGACGAGCGTGTTGGGATGACGAGCGTGTTGGGATGACGGGAGTGTTGGGATGACGGGAGTGTTGGGATGACGGGAGTGTTGGGATGACGGGAGTGTTGGGATGACGAGCGTGTTGGGATGACGGGAGTGTTGGGATGACGGGAGTGTTGGGATGACGGGAGTGTTGGGATGACGAGCGTGTTGGGATGACGAGCGTGTTGGGATGACGAGCGTGTTGGGATGACGGGAGTGTTGGGATGACGGGAGTGTTGGGATGACGGGAGTGTTGGGATGACGAGCGTGTTGGGATGACGGGAGTGTTGGGATGACGGGAGTGTTGGGATGACGAGCGTGTTGGGATGACGGGAGTGTTGGGATAACGGGGGTGTTGGGATGACGAGCGTGTTGGGATGACGGGAGTGTTGGGATGACGAGTGTGTTGGGATGACGGGAGTGTTGGGATGACGGGAGTGTTGGGATGACGGGAGTGTTGGGATGACGAGCGTGTTGGGATGACGAGCATGTTGGGATGACGAGCGTGTTGGGATGACGGAAGTGTTGGGATGACGGGATTGTTGGTTGGGAAGGGGGTGTATGCGCCGCTACAGTGGCAAACTGACTGATTAATGGCACAATTACTTTTTCTCACACAGGAAAACACACACACACACACACACACACACATACACACACACACACACACACAGACTTCAGCTCCACCATCCTTTGCCATGGGCGAGGCAGAGGGCCAGTATAACGCTGAGGCACTGACCTCTGCTCTGGCTCCTCCCCTTCCTCCTCATCACGGAGGTTAAGCTCCACCCCTCTGGCCGCAGGGGCGGGGGGGCGGGGGGGGGGGGGGGGGGACACGTGGATGAGGGCGGGACCGACCCCTTGGATTGACATTTCTGCTGTCCAATGTCTGTCCCTCCGATTTCACTGAATGGGTCATTCTGTTTTGGATTTAGGCTTTTAAAAGTGTCCAATTAGACTGCTCCTTTTCACTCTCACTGGGAGGCAGTGGTCTGTTCTGGGAAGAAGATTTAAAAAATAACGTATAAATGGTTTTGGATGTGAGGAAAGAGTGATAGAAAGAAGTAGATATGAAGATGAACTCACACATCTTGATGACGTCATTTTGCGTCGTCTGCTTGCTCCTAAGATGAAAAGATGAGGTGAATAAAAATCAATAAACTTCAGTAGACACCCGCATTTGATGAAAAATGCAGAAATGCCTACATCATAACGACGATAGCTCAGTATCTGGATAAATTCAATCATAACCTGAACAGGGAGCCTCACGCTAAAGGAGATGATCTTAATGAGGTCAGAACCTCCTGAATGATGTCACAAATGATGTCACAAATGATGTCAGTCAGAGCGGGAAACAGGGGGGCAGAACCCAGCGGTCAGACTGACCTGCTGAGCCTCTAGGAAGGGCCCGTTCTCAGGCTCCGCCTCCGTGGGCGAGGTCGGCGCGCTCCCATTGGAGTCTGTGACCAGCAGGGTCCGCCTCTCCTTGGCCGGCTTTTCACACTTGGTCACCCGGAACCTGGAAGGGTCACAGGTAACATCGGTGACCGACATGACAAAGCAGGTGACATAGCACAGAAGGCAAAACACATATTATAAAACAATGATAATAATAATAAACATAATTGTGGAACAGTTGAGTTTTTAACAACTCAGCCAGAACCGCTCCCCAACACACACACACACACTCGTACAACATCAAACACTTCATTTAGTCAACGAATGAATATTCCCTGGTGTCCCCAGACTAGGGATGAGACGGTAGGGTACGACATGTCCACTGTAAAGCTATGTGCACTCGTGCTGAGAAGAGCGCTATATAAATAAAGTTTGACTTACTTACTTACTTACACAGGCGTTTGAATAGGCTGAGTTCTAGAGCCCTAAAGTGCAACACATGATGGAAAATACACACTATTGTAATCAAGCTCAGTTTATTAATAGCAAGTTTATATTAAATTACAAAATTAACTGTTGCAAGCAACTTGAAATGTGAAGTTTCAGCAGCGCATTATTGTGTAATACCGTAAACGTAATAGCGTAAACACAGGGAATGTCACGGTTCTAATACCGTAAACACAGGGAATGTTATGGTTCTAATACCGTAAACACAGGGAATGTTATGGTTCTAATACCCTGGACATTTTATACCGCGGTTCACGGTTTTACGGTACACCGTCTCATCTCTACTCCACACACACCAGCTTTAATTTGGACGCACAAACGAAAAATCTGACACACAAAAACACACACACACACACACACACACACACACACACACACACACCCCCCTCACCTGCCCACGGCCAGCACCGTCACCTCCCCCTGGCTGCGGCGGTCGGCCTTGCGGGCGGACAGCCTCCTGGCCAGAGGCCAGCCTCTCTTGTGGCTGCAGCGGTTGCAGGTGTTGCTGGGGCCCCCGGCGCCCCCGATGGTGTGCAGGTGGTTGCAGGTGTGCTTGGCTGCGCCCACGGGGGCGTCCGGGGACACGGGCGTCACGGGGGGGCTGGGGGAGGTCGGGGTGACGGGTCTGGTGGGGGGGGTTAAAGGGCAGAGGTCAGAGCTATACTCCGTGTGTGTGTGTGTGTGTGTGTGTGTGTGTGTGTGTGTGTGTGTGTGTGTGTGTGTGTGAATAAGAGATGAAGAGAGGGATAAAAGATGCACGAACAGCAGAGGAGAGAAGAAAGGTGGTTTGTGGAACAGAGAGACCAGAAGAAGGTAGAGTCATTTTGGCGCTACGCCCGTTAAGGTCACCTCTTTAAGTAAAACGTTTTCAGGGGAGAAAGGAACCATGTAGATTCCCAGTATGTGGTGGTTCATCCAGCTAACCTCTCTACTGTCCCTCTGTCCCCCTGTCCACCTGTCCCTATGTCAATCTGTCCATCTCTCCCTCTCTCCCTCTGTCCCCTGCAGGGAAGATTTGAGTGCAACGTTCTTCCAACACCGCCGCGGATCCGTAGCATCCCTGTTGCCTAGCAACATATTCTCCCTCTCGGCTGTTGCGCCACCCTTAAGTGATACGCTGGCAGTCGTCCAACACCGGTCACCAGAGAGAGAGAGAGAGAGAGAGAGAGAGAGGGAGAGAGAGAGAGAGAGGGGGAGAGAGAGGGAGGGAGAGGGAGAGAGGGAGGGAGAGAGAGAGATGGAGAGAGAGAGAGAGAGGGGAGAGAGAGGGAGAGGGAGGGAGAGAGAGGAGGGAGGGAGAGAGAGAGAGAGAGAGAGAGAGAGAGGCGGAGAGACATCTTCCAGGGTTGGCGCCGTCATCCATCGACCTCGAGGGAGCAGCTTAGAATGAGGCTAGCGGAGGAGACAGCCACGCCATGCTGACCAGCTCTTACTCATCTAAGCATATTCACATAAATGGTGATATAATATGATGTTTTGTGTCAGTCGTTTTTCAGTGTGATGTCACAGTGATGGGCGATGAGTCCTTCGAGTTCTCAAATAGGTGGACAGTGTAATGTTCAAGGTATAGACATTTTTGAGGAAAAACATGAAAAAAATATTTTCGGTGTCTGCCTCCGAAACGCTCCAATCAGTCACAAAACAGACCAGAACGACCGACAACCCTCCCTGTTCCAATCAGATCCCTCCCACTGCCTCAGGGAGCTTCTCCACCACTTCGGTTGAGCAGTGCTGCCATTCAAAAGAGGCAACATCGCCACCTTGTGGTTAAAGGAATTAGCACAGCATTGTAGTCCCTCCCCACAACCCCTTGGCAAATAGCTTCCTAAAAAGAACATTGCCTTTCCAGAACTCTTCAGACCAATGAGACGAGAGGTGCATTTAAGAGGGCTAGTGAGCTCCTTAAATTATTATTATTATTTTTTTACTGAGGGTGAGTTTTATGGCAGTTAGAGAAGATGGAAGAGAGGCTACTCACCCATCAGAGTCGATGCTGTTTTCATGAACCATGGCTTTGAGGGCGTCCGTGTTCGCTGGGGAGAGAGAGAGAGAGAGAGAGAGAGAGAGGGGGAGAGAGGGAGAGAGAGAGGGGGAGAGAGGGAGAGAGAGAGAGAGGGGGAGAGAGACAGAGAGAGAGAGCGGGAGAGAGAGAGAGGGGGAGAGAGAGGAGAGGGAGAGGGAGAGAGAGAGAGAGGGAGAGAGAGAGAGAGAGAGGGAGAGAGAGAGAGAGAGAGGGAGAGAGAGAGAGAGGGGGAGAGAGACAGGGAGAGAGAGCGGGAGAGAGAGAGAGGGGGAATAGAGGGAGAGAGAGAGAGCAGAGGAGGAGAAAGTGGCCGTGGTTATTAGCGAGGAGAATGCCAAACCACTTCAAAGGGGGAACGTTTATTGCAGGATGGGCGCAGCTGACTCAGTCCTTCACACAAGGTGGTGCGCGGTGTGCAATTACCGCATTATTACTGCCTTATTACTGCGGCCACAATCTCTCCGCGGAACATCCTTTGGACTTACTGTACTGTACTGTACATGCCATCACAGCAAAAAAAGAAAACATTGGCTTGAGGCAAGAAGCTGTACAGAAACAAATGAATGACTCACCTCAGTAAATCATTAATTTGATATTGAGTAACAGAAGGAATTGAGTGGACTAATTGTAGTAATTCAAGATGAAGGCATGAAAACTAAATTAATACCAACATCCAAGGTCAAAGAGTCAACAAGGGATCCTAAAACATGGTCCTTCTCCCAGACCCCTAACGGTGCCTACTTCTGCTCTCATCCAGGTTTAACACATCCAAATTCAACCCCTCAACCACTACTCACATTCATAAAGCGTATTATTTAGTTAACACACACACACGTACACACAGACACACATTACATTACATTACATTACATTACATTACAGTCATTTAGCAGACGCTTTTATCCAAAGCGACTAACAATAATTGCATTTAACGTAGGAAAAGCCAATGTACTACTACTTGCCTAAGTAAGGGTTAGTCAGGGTTAGGGTTAACCTAACCCTAACCCTAACCCTTGCCTAAGTAAGGGTTAGGTCCCTAAGTGACTAAGAACATAATCTAGTGCTGAAGGCAAAGTGCAAGAATCGCAATCTAAAGTACAGTGCAATATAATATAATAAGTATTTAGGTGGGAGGATTGTTGTCGTACTTCTTGAAGAGATGAGTTTTGACATCTGTCCACATCCGGCTTAGGCCTGGACCTGGGCCCAGCCCCCCTCCCCCTCACCCTAACCCTAACCCGGGTCCGTATCCTTTTCCTACCCCTACCCTACCCAAACCCCTGCCTCTATCTGGACCCAGGCACACTCACACACACACACACACACACGTGTTTGCCATACCTCTCCCATGATGCTCTTAGCCTTTCTTGCTCTGAAAATGTAATTTAATGTAATTTATTGCTCTATAAATGTTCTTAGCCGTTAGACAAATATATTCCAGGAGCTTGCTCCGGGTTGCCTGTTTTAATATCTGTGTTGCTTTTATGGCTCTGTGTGCTACTAACCCTGTTCTGCCTTCCCTCTCCCTAGTGCCTCTCTCTCTCCCTCCTATCTTCTAACCAGGTCCAGTGGATGCCCCACTGTCACCAGCAGACCTCCCTGAGTCCGATAGATACCCCTGTGTCTGCTGTGGATGTCGTAGCAATTAGTTAACACACACACACGTACACACAGACATACACCAGCCCACTTCCGGCTTTAGGCCTGGGCCCAGTCCCCCTTCCCTATCCCTGCCTCTATCTGGGCCCAGGCACATTCACGCACACACAGACATACACCAGTGTTTGCCATGTCTCTCCTATGATGTTTTTAGCCTCTCTTACTCTGTAAATGTAATTTAATGTAATTTATTGCTTTATAAATGTTCTTAGCCGGTAGACAAACATACTCCAGGAGCTTGCTCGATCGCCTTGTTGAGAGGGGTCAGGGAAGAATTTTTACAGCTCACTTATCTGGCCCCTGGGTGATTACTGTTTTTTTGCTTCCCTCTGGAATATGTAGAGAGTGGGTCGTATGCCCTCCTCCCTTGTTCTCTGTAAAGCGCATTGTGTTGCCTCTGGGTATGAAATGTGCTATACAAATAAAGCTTTGATTGATTGATTGATTAAAGCACTGTGATTGGTTAATATCGTTGTATCCTCCAGGTGTGGGGCAGGACAGGACACCCCACAGGGACAATGAAAGCATTTCAAAACATGTCATGACTTTGACTGACTGCACTTCCTGTATTAGTTCTGAATAACCCGATTGGCCAATCGCTGTCCACCCTCCGCTCCTTCCTCATCACTCCAGTAGAGGGCAGCTCTTTCACACCACACACCTGTCCCACGAGAGTGTATGTAGGTTTGTGTGTGTGTGTGTGTGTGTGTGTGTGTGTGTGTGTGTCTAAGCTTCAGCCTCCAACGTCACCATGGTGGCTATACAGTTTCATCCTAAGGTCATGGCCAGACTCTCTGCAGTCCGGTAAACAGAGTCTAAGCCCAAGACTCCGCCCAGCAGGAAGCGAACGTTAAGACAGCTGGTGTGTGAATGTACTGCACCTCCACAAACTGACTTCCTGAGGGGGAATATCCTTAATCCTTCTGGCTTTTGGGGAGGAAGCCAAACTACTTTCACCTGGTTGGAGAGCTCGTTAGCTTCCCAGCAAAAGCTTGAACTGGGTTATGGAGAGTTTGGGTTCATCACGGTCGTGTTTCTGACGTGGTGCGCTGTCTGCAATCAGTGTGGGGATGTTATTATAAAGGACTTCGCAACACTTAGATCAACGACAGCACACGTTTTAAACGTCTCAAGTCTCACCATTAGCTGTTCATAGGCTGATTGCACTCTCTTTAATTCCAACTCAGTCTGCGCTCAGCGAAACGGCTCCGGCTCCAGGGTCTCGACCCGATCTGTTGTTCTTACAACTACGTTTGTAGTCGTACGCGTCACCTACACACCTCCTGCGCTCGACAGCTGCTACAGCCACCTGCGCAAACCGGACACACGCTCACCGGATGTTACATAACGTCACGATGACCACAAAGAAAATACGCCAGCAGAGCCCCCCCCCCCAGCGTGGATTACCTTCATTCTTCATGATGTAGCAGAGCCCCCC
>NC_140250.1:338006-359133 GCF_949987555.1 Borostomias antarcticus | reverse complement strand
AGAGAGAGAGAGAGAGAGAGAGAGAGAGAGAGAGAGGGAGGGAGAGAGAGAGAGAGAGAGAGGTGGATGTTTAACCACTGAGTAAAACACAGCACTGATCACCGTGTCCCTCAACAATCATTAACCCGTCCGGTGATAATCAGCTGTTTAACCGCGTCCTAAATCGGCCCCGTCACCTTCTACACAACCTCCATTTCCCTCTTCACACAAACAGGCTCGTTCATTACCCTCCATCCATCAGCACGATGACACCGGACAAACGAACCAATCAGGTCCCGGGGTCGTCGGGGAAGGTCACTCACTACCAGAGCGTCTTAAAGCCACATCTCTAACACAACTACACCACCCTGACGCTCTGGACTGTGAGAGAGGCACTTTATAACCGGCGACAGACGTCCAAATAACATCTGTGTCTCTACGGGGTTTTTATAAATTCAGGAAGGGAAACCGAGTGACACGCTGTCACCAAGTCGATGGAGCAACCACATCGTTTCCTAACACTTAATGTTGACTTATAGTATCACAACGACAGCAGCACTTTCAAGGCACAATGGACACGGAACAGAGCCCAGCCAATAGCTTATCACAAACCAGGATGAGAGAGATACTGGAACACCATTTTGGCCACAGGGGGAGGGGGGGGGGGTATGGGGGCGGGGGGGGAGTATGGGGGCGGGGGGGGGGAGTATGGGGGCGGGGGGGGTATGGGGGCGGGGGGGGGGGGGTATGGGGGCGGGGGGTACTAGACATATTCCAGCTGCAGATCTGTTGGGTCAGCGTGACACAGTAGCCCTCACGGTCCCCACGGGTTTGTGCTAAGAGTCCCTTCATGTTTAGAGAGGGGAGACTTGTCTCTCTATCCAAGAGACAGAGACAGACTGAGGGACAGAGACAGACGGAGGGACAGAGACAGACGGAGGGACAGAGACAGACGGAGGGACAGAGACAGACGGAGGGACAGAGACAGACTGAGGGACAGAGACAGCAGACTGAGGGACAGAGACAGACTGAGGGACAGAGACAGACTGAGGGACAGAGACAGACTGAGGGACAGAGACAGCAGACTGAGGGACAGAGACAGACTGAGGGACAGAGACAGATGGAGGGACAGAGACAGACGGAGGGACAGAGACAGACGGAGGGACAGAGACAGACGGAGGGACAGAGACAGACTGAGGGACAGAGACAGACGGAGGGACAGAGACAGACGGAGGGACAGAGACAGACGGAGGGACAGAGACAGATGGAGGGACAGAGACAGACGGAGGGACAGAGACAGACTGAGGGAGAGAGACAGACTGAGGGACAGAGACAGACGGAGGGACAGAGACAGACTGAGGGACAGAGACAGCAGACTGAGGGACAGAGACAGACTGAGGGACAGAGACAGCAGACTGAGGTAGTTCTGGGTCCTGTGTGCCTCTGGCCTAGCCTCTCTGAGGACACAGAGAGTAACATCCTGGGTATTCCCTCTCTCTGACACACACGTGCATGCGCGCGCTCACACACACAAATCAAATCAAACTTTATTTGTGTAGCCAGTTCATACACAGAGTCAACACAATGCGCTTTACAGAGAGCAAAGGGCAGATGGACATAGATCCCACCCCTACGTTTTCCAGAGGGAAGCAAAAATAATAATAATTCACACACACAATCTCGTATCTGTTCCTATGAAATTGCTTGGGTTTATTTGAAGCCTTCTGTTGGAATGACCCCAGTCTAATCAAATAAATCTGAGGATTAGTTTGTGGCTTTTGTGGGCAGCAGAGAACTCAACAGCTGCAGGAAGTCCAGACTGGACAGAACAGCCATCCAGATACCAGCCAACTCAAAACAGGTCAAGTCCACTGTTATTCTAGGCGACCCAGCAGAGAACAACCACAACTGGTCCTCCCTTAATGTGGAGCTTTGGTTGTTTAAAACCGGTTTGGGGTCTTTTAAGACTGCCTGACCCGATCTGCGTGTCCCCGTGTTCAGGTGGAAGCAGAGGTAGTAGAGGTGTGGCCAGGCCATTATATACCAGACACACACATCAGATCAGATCAGAAGACTACTGGTGTGGTCGAGTTAGATTATCACTGATTTAAAAGTGACTGACGCGGTTATCTAACAGGCCTGAGCTTTGTGCGGGTTGATTGAAGGGCTATTGACTGCTGGCTTCACTGCTTTGCCTGTCCGTTATCTCATCTTCGCTGTTACATCTATAACTCGGAAATCGACAGATAAACTTTGTCGCCTATGTCTGGTAATAATGTAGCCTACTGTACATCCATGAGGCTACTGAACGGGTACTTTGTTGCCACGATGCGAGCAGCTCCCGAAATCGGGTGACTCAGATCTCCATCCGTGCGTAAAAGACATGCGGTTAAAACATTCAGAGAGTTCGTGTGGTTTTTAAAGGCATGTAAAACGTTTTGCTCACTTACGCATGCCAACGTGAGTCCCGGTTGAATCGCCCATGGGTGGTCAGGGTGTGCTGCCCGGTGTGGTGATGTGTGTTTGGCTTCAGGACGCAGGTTGAAACAGTCAGCGACTCAGACGCGCTCTCGGGTCAGACGCGCACCACGACGCGACCGTTTCCTCATTCTCCACAACTTGGGAGAGGAACACCCTTTTCTTAAAGGCACACTCAGTAATATATGAGCATACAGGCTACCAAACTAAAAGTGGTCCTCCACCGAAATGCAAACAATAAAGAAAATGCATGAACATATTATGGGATGGATATAGTCATATAGGCCTATTCCTTTGGAACTGTGATTTCTTGCGTCCCATATCCACTCATGGTTTAGAGGATTCAGCCTTGTAGCAACTAATTTTGTAATAATTTCCGATAATTGTAATAACGTTTGCCATTTAAAATATAATAAAGAAGGACAATGTAATAACCTGCCAATAATACAGTTGCTCAGATAATATTAATAACTGTTTGAATAATGTGTAATAACTCAAGTAGCCTGATGGTGCGACCCTGGTCCTGATCAAGTTCTCACCAGTTGATTAATGAAGATCAGTCCATCATTTCAAGTTATATTGCAGAGACCACCTTCTCACTAATATGCAATGTTGTGTAGTGTTGTGTAGTGTAGTGTTGTGTAGTGTAGTGTAGTGTAGTGTAGTGTAGTGTAGTGTAGTATTGTGTAGTGTAGTGTGGTGTGGTGTAGTGTAGTGTAGTGTTGTGTAGTGTGGTGTAGTATTGTGTAGTGTTGTGTAGTGTTGTGTAGTGTAGGATAGTGTAATGTAATGTAGAGTAGTGTCGTGTAGTGTAGTGTTGTGTAGTGTAGTGTAGTATTGTGTAGTGTAGTGTAGTATTGTGTAGTGTTGTGTAGTGTAGTGTAGTGTAGTGTAGTGTAGTGTAGTGTTGTGTAGTGTAGTGTAGTGTAGTGTAGTGTAGAGTAGTGTTGTGTAGTGTTGTGTAGAGTAGTGTTGTGTAGTGTAGTGTAGTGTAGTGTAGTGTTGTGTAGTGTAGGATAGTGTAATGTAATGTAGAGTAGTGTAGTGTAGTGTAGTGTTGTAGTGTAGTGTTGTGTAGTGTTGTGTAGTGTAGTGTAGTGTAGAGTAGTGTTGTGTAGTGTTGTGTAGTGTAGTGTAGTGTTGTGTAGTGTAGTGTTGTGTAGTGTTGTGTAGTGTAGTGTAGTGTAGGATAGTGTAATGTAATGTAGAGTAGTGTTGTGTAGTGTTGTGTAGTGTAGTGTAGTGTAGAGTAGTGTTGTGTAGTGTTGTGTAGTGTAGTGTAGTGTTGTGTAGTGTAGTGTAGTGTTGTGTAGTGTTGTGTAGTGTAGAGTAGTGTTGTGTAGTGTTGTGTAGAGTTGTGTAGTGTAGTGTAGTGTAGTGTAGTGTTGTGTAGTGTAGAGTAGTGTTGTGTAGTGTAGTGTAGAGTAGTGTTGTGTAGTGTAGTGTAGTGTAGTGTAGTGTAGTGTAGTGTAGTGTTGTGTAGTGTAGAGTAGTGTTGTGTAGTGTTGTGTAGAGTAGTGTAGATGCAGTGGTGCTTTAAGATGGAAAGTTAGACACAGAACAACCAGCTAACAGGCCCCGATTCATAACATAATTGTAATTTAATTTACGTTGATTTATGGGGACAGTGGACAATAATCAATGTTTCCATAAAACGTCTGGATTTAGCCAGCTAAGTTTTAATTGTAGTCCCTGTGGGTTATTAAAAACTCTTTAAAATGACAAAACAGACAATCCAGACAGACAGAGAGCACATACAGACACTTTCCTTCAAACAGCAGATCAGCTGGTCAAGAAGTTGAGAGTAACATTGGGCTTCTGGGCTGAGCAACAAAAAACAAACAGTCCAGTCCACGTTCACGCCCGTTCTTGATGGAGACATCTGGAATACTACTAGCCTACTAGCCCAAGCAGCCTTTGCTTCACGATTTATTTGACAGATCTGGAACAATAACAATAGCGTCCTGCAGTCAGCGTTTGGCCTGTGGCTCCAGACAGGGAACTGTGTCAGATGAGACCTGTGAGGTGATAAGCCTCTCTGAAGGGGGAATTTCATGTTCCCGTAGCAGAGATCAAGGGCCCAGTGTGCTACTCTTGTTCGGCTGTGAGGGAACAAGCACCTAGACCAGGCATTCCCAAACTGTGAGGCGCGCCTCCCCTGGGACGCCCCAAAGAAATTCAGGGGAGGCGTGGAGGGGTGGTTAGAAGAAAAAAAAAAGGAAAAACATTTTATTTTTTAAATGTCTATGGTTTTTATGAATGAAACGTGATTTTAAAGGTCAGAAGATTTAAATAAATAATGGGAGAGATGTATACTAAATGTGTGGATAGTGCAGAGAGAGCCTCTCCCCGCAGGCATGAATGTATTGGGTGAAAACGTCATAATGTTAACTAGCAGCAGGTGCCACCGAGCTAACTTAGCTGTGTAACGTTATGGGCTAGCTAACGCTGCCTTGCAAAATGGACTAATTTGGGGGGTTGGAGGGACGCGGGTGTGTCACTGTTTTCAGAGGGGAGGCCCACATTTATGGAGTTTGGGAACCCATGACCTAGACAGTTCAAAACCACCGCGTTTTCAATATTAAACTGTAAGATGTGAGTGTTGGTCAAGCTATATTTCTAGGTCAACTAACATCTTACACATTTAGACCAGACCTCTGTCTATCTCTGTCTGTCTGTTCCCTGTTTCCTCAGACACCTTCACCCTGACGGCGTTCATATTTGGCACGGGTACCGCCAGTGGTCTCGGACAGACAGTGACAGGACGGATTTTTAATTTATTTACGTTTTGGCTAATTTTAACATAAAATACTGCTCCATAGCTGCCCATTCTTTGTACATATCTACTGCAACTAAGTCAAGCAAGGCAAAATAAATACTGCTCCGAGTAGAACCCCCATCCTGATACAAACGCTGCTCGTAGAACCCTGTCCTGATACAAACGCTGCTCTTAGAACCCCGTCATGATACAAACGCTGCTCGTAGAACCCTGTCCTGATACAAACACTGCTCTTAGAACCCCGTCATGATACAAACGCTGCTCGTAGAACCCTGTCCTGATACAAACACTGCTCTTAGAACCCCGTCATGATACAAACGCTGCTCGTAGAACCCTGTCCTGATACAAACACTGCTCTTAGAACCCCGTCATGATACAAACGCTGCTCGTAGAACCCTGTCCTGATACAAACACTGCTCTTAGAACCCTGTCCTGATACGAACGCTGCTCGTAGAACCCTGTCCTGATACAAACGCTGCTCGTAGAACCCTGTCCTGATACAAACGCTGCTCGTAGAACCCCATCCTGATACAAACGCTGCTCGTAGAACCCTGTCCTGATACAAACGCTGCTCGTAGAACCCTGTCCTGATACAAACGCTGCTCGTAGAACCCTGTCCTGATACAAACACTGCTCTTAGAACCCCGTCCTGATACAAACGCTGCTCGTAGAACCCTGTCCTGATACAAACGCTGCTCGTAGAACCCTGTCCTGATACAAACGCTGCTCTTAGTACCCCATCCTGATACAAACGCTGCTCGTAGAACCCTGTCCTGATACAAACGCTGCTCGTAGAACCCTGTCCTGATACAAACGCTGCTCTTAGAACCCCATCCTGATACAAACGCTGCTCGTAGAACCCTGTCCTGATACAAACGCTGCTCGTAGAACCCTGTCCTGATACAAACGCTGCTCTTAGAACCCCATCCTGATACAAACACTGCTCTCTGAGCGTTAGATCCAATGGGTTTACTATTGCCTTTGCACCAGCTTCCAGCTACTCTACAATTATTTTGCCGTTGGTCAGCTTCGCCCAAAATTCGTGTGTTCCACTTTCAGTGTTGTCGTGTGGACAGGAAAACCGGAGTTTTGGGCTTGTTTTTACATCACTGTTACCTTCCTGTTTACATAAAACGCTGTAATGAGAACCATGTGGACTCTAAAAATCTGCTGTTCAAATCCTGGCAATTCATTGGTAGCGCCGTAATCCCGGTGACACCAGTCAGTCAGGAGGCTAATGACTTTCAGGAGCCTAGGATTTATCTCCCATAGATATGATATGGCCCCTCAGGACACCTGCTGGGGCAGCGAAGTGGCCCAGATTCTATTATCTAGTAGGCTATGCATAGCTGCAATTCAACGTGATGTTTGAGTCTGGAGAGAGACTACCAAAATGTTGTTCCTCTTGTGTTTTCTCTTGGCGAATTAAAGGATTAACATGGTGATTTTCACTTTTTTTGAGTTTGAACGTGCTATTTGCACAATAGGACATTGAAGAAACACAATAAAAACATTAAATATATCCGTTTTGTCGTTTTTGAGAAACTGGAAGCGTAACATTTTCAGTCCAATTTGACTCGGGGTAAAAATACTCCGAATTCGTGACGTTTTTCCCATTCTTGGCGTCACCCTAAAGTTTGAAAAACCCTCCTCCACTCCCCTGCACCGCCTCCAACAGAAACCTGTCTGCGCCGTTTCACCATCTATCTAACACGGTAAGGTAGTTCTGAACCTTTTCTCATCTTGAGAACAATTGAATAGTTGCAGTCTCAATGATGACCACCTCTTATTTTAATATAATTTGTACATTTTATAGGCCTAATTGTATTTGTGGTTGTCATACAAATTGGGAAGTTTTTACCATGATCGTGTCTGATTAGTAGCCAACCTAGCTAATGTTAGATAAACGAACCATAACGTTAGCTGTAATTGGCAACAGTTTTTAAAAAGCTGTCTGATCCAGCTAGCTATCTGTCTTTATCCAGCATGTTGACGTTAGCTAGCCTAATGTTTGGAATGTCAGCTAGCTGTGTTAATTATCCTAGCATGCTAACGTTAGCTCTCAATGCATTTGCTTTTGGTAACGTTAGCCGTCCTGTGCAATGGCAGAAACACAGCGCATCATACTGTACTCTTCCCTGGCAGAAACACAGCGCATCATACTGTACTCTTCCCTGGCATAAAATCTACTTGCACCAGGTGCAAACTGTGCTGTAAGGTTTCCGAAGCGATAGCCTACCATAACTGTTGTGAGCGTGCTTTGTTGTATAGGCCAATACAATAGGCAAAGTTACGAAGTCAAAGGTGGATATAAGTCAGTTTGTCTCCACAAGAATCTCCCGATTATCTCTCGCTCAAACTTAATTCGATATAATTTAGACTTACTGATAAATAGCCTATTGTTGTAATTTATGCTGTTTTGCATATGCAAAATATCGATGCTATTACTAATCGCTTTTATAATTTGTCCCCTTTTCTTGTAGCCAGATCACTACATTTCCAATACTGGGACTCGGGAGGTCCAGGTCCCTTCAGGGCTCTGGAGGTGTGCAGGTCCTGGAGGGCAGGTTGCAGCCAATGTCACCTAATGATATTATAAATGTTACAACACCGCCCTGTTTTATGAGAAAGTAGCCTATGTCTTAATTTAATGTCATGTTGTATGCGCAACAATTACCTCGGAAAATAAAGACGTAGTCCTACAGTACCCGTGCGGGTTTTTGTCATTTATTTATTCTCACATTTGAACTTGATCAAACACACCTGCTGTGTACTGAATCGTTTGTCCTAAGGTCTTGTATTGCAGCGTTGTGAGGCGCATATAGAGGCTATTGTGCTAAAATTATGACTACATTTCAGGGTGGGTGGAGGTGAAGATATTAAGTCAAGTTATTATGTTCCTTTCATAATTTACAACTCTAAATAATTGTCATTCTGCAAAACATTCTGAAAGTTGTGTAAACCTTATCATCACTGTGGCATCTGCTCCACATAATGTTGATCATCCCAGCACCTCGATCCGACCCAACTTCAGGAAGCATTGCGCATTTTGGGATTAAACAGCTCCAGTAGCGATATTCTATTAGAACCAGAGGGCATTACAATAACATTCAAAACGAGATCTATTGACTGCATGACCTGTTAGTCTCCAGACTCCGGAGTAGGCTATACCCCTTGACCGCTGCGCTCACGGAGTCGTGGTGCACGGCCCGCTATCTCTCCAAACGCATGCAGTCTCCCACATAATTCGGGGTAGGATAAGTAGGCTACATGTAGGCTACATCCTCTCCCCCTTTCTGTAAAGCGCACATTGTGTTGCCTTTGTATATGAAACAAGCTATAATGATTGAATTGATCTGACTAATAATCAGTTATTGCGGTGGTATTCCACTCAATTCCTTAATATCACCACAACTGACAGATGTCCCCAGAACAGTAACGTTTCAGTGTTCAACTGGCTTTGTTGGACACCTACTAAGATAAATAACGTTAGACTGGTGAACAATGCGGATTTTATGTCGGTTTCACAGCGCAAATGATCTGTCTTCTGGTAAGACCCACAGTTGCAATTATTTGACTAACTAGGTCTATACTGTTCGTAGCTGGCTGAAAGCTAGTCTAATAGCCCAAGCCTCCAAGCTTGCGTGGCCGGCTGCAGGGTGCTTTTCCTCTGTCGTGGGGGAGACGTGTCGTCGTTATACTTTTATCGTACTTTTCCCAAATTGGCCTAATGCAAATTCGAGGATACGGCCTGTTAGGTAGCGTGTATCTTTATAATGTTTGGGGGTTAATATAATATTAAGGACTTTGTAAATGCCCCTGGTTAGCAGCTAGAAAAATGGCTATTGATCTGGCTGTTGCGCGATCTAGCTCTTGTGTTGTTTAGCTCGGAGCGGTGGTAGCTATGGTAACGGGGCACACGCCTGTCAATCATAATGATTCCAGTTGGTCATTTGCTCAGAGAACTGTCAATCAGTTGTTATGAATCACGCCCAGTTTTGAGTGAGTGAACTTTTTGAGTGGCAGATTCAGACCTCTAAAAACATGTTTTAAAAGAATTTGTATGGATGAATTCTGAAATAGTTAAACACATGTGTTTTGTTGTTGCCTAAAGATACCTGGAAAGTGTTATATTGAACCACCATGTTAATCCTTTAAGGGCTGAAAATCAAAGTTGGAAAGTGAGCAGCCTGTTCAACGTGCATATGAAAGCGTGTCACAGCCTCGTTACCATGGCGCCAGAGACAGCCTGGGCAGTGTGCACTTGCGTTTTCACAAACCCAGATAGTCAATGTGACTTCAAAAGGACCTGTGGACAAGGCCCTAGAGGGTTTAGAGAGAGACCAAATGCCGTCTGAGGTTGTGGGCTGTGAAGATACAGAAACCAGAGGCAGGTTTCCAGTGCTCAAGCTGCGTCGTGATCCTTTTCTTCCCGCGAGGCGAGGAGAGAGAACCCGTCGTGCAGTAATGAATTACCCCTGTGGGGGGGAACTGGGTGTTTCAGCAGGGGGAAAGAACAGCAGCAGTGGGGGTACAGCAGAATAACGAATAGAGAATATAGATTATATAATATATACAATTAAATTACAAGAAATATATACAGTATGTATAAATATAGAATAGGCCTACTACATCCATATATAGGCTACATACATACATACAATACCATACATCCATACATAGGCTACATACATACATACATACAGTCTTTATAAATACCTCCTCATCGTCTACCCTGATGCAGCTCAATGGATCGGTCGTCTGAACTTCTGGAGAACTAAGCATCCAGGTTTCACGCTCCAGAGTTGTGGCTGAAGTCAGGTTGCTGTGATGTCCAGGGGTGTAGTGGTGACTAAAGGTATACCTCACTAAAGAAGTGTGTATACTCTGACTAAAGAAGTGAGTATACTCTGACTAAAGAAGTGTGTATACTCTGACTAAAGAAGTGAGTATACTCTGACTAAAGAAGTGGGTATACTCTGACTAAAGAAGTGGGTACTCTGATTAAAGAAGTGTGTATGCCCTGACTAAAGAAGTGTGTATATTCTGACTAAAGAAGTGTGTATACTATGACTAAAGAAGTGGGTATACTCTGACTAAAGAAGTGAGTATACTCTGACTAAAGAAGTGTGTATACTCTGACTAAAGAAGTGGGTATACTCTGATTAAAGAAGTGTGTATACCCTGACTAAAGAAGTGAGTATACTCTGACTAAAGAAGTGGGTATACTCTGACTAAAGAAGTGGCCATACTCTGACTAAAGAAGTGGCCATACTCTGACTAAAGAAGTTGGTATACTCTAGCAGACATGTTCGTTTTCACATCCGTGGTGTTTAATGAAGTGGGTAGCTATACTGTGTGGGCCCAGGGGTAAAGAAGTGGCGACTCCCTATTCCCGGAGGGGGGGGTAGAAGTTCCTTCCTATATGACCATCCATCCATCTGCTTGGTCCCTAACCCACAACTCTCATTTCAATCCCTAGCTGTCTGTCCCTTTTTATACCTGTGAGATAAACAAAAACATGGATTAACAAAACACATGTTTTCTAACTTTTTTGTTCCTGTTTTCTCTGATTTCTAGTTAAGGAAAACAGCCAGTGCTGCTATTATAGCCAACAGCTATGCAATTTAGAAATGTGACCTGTCACCGTCAACAACAATCTATTACAATGTAACGTCTAGGGCTGAATTTATTCAACGTTGTACAGTAGCAGTCCAATTAACATCCTGATTAGCTACAGGTATCTTCATCTCAGGGTGCAGCTTCCCCTGCAGACCTGACGAGGGTACACACCTGCCCACCCAGGCACAAGATGGTGCAGCTTCCCCTGCAGACCTGACGAGGATACACACCTGCCCACCCAGGCACAAGATGGTGCAGCTTCCCCTGCAGACCTGACGAGGGTACACACCTGCCCACCCAGGCACAAGAAGGTGCAGCTTCCCCTGCAGACCTGACGAGGGTACACACCTGCCCACCCAGGCACAAGATGGTGCAGAAGAAAGAAACACACCGTGTGACCAAACTGAGATCTTCATGTGATCTGGTGCACACTGGCGAGGATTTCTACAGTGCTCTAATTGTAATTTACCCATGTGTTATTCTTAGGCATTTTGTAAACCTGGCGCAACCAAATACCCCCCCCCCCCACACACACACACACACACACACACGCACGCACACACACACACACACACACACGCACACACACACACACACCCTGCTGATGATATACTTTTCCACTGATGAAACACCCAATCCCCCCCCCCCCACACAGGGATTATTAAAGTATCTATCTATCTATCTATCTATCTATCTATCTATCTATCTATCTATCTATCTATCTATCTATCTATTATCTATCTATCTATTATCTGTCTATCTGTCTATCTATCTATCTATCTATCTATCTATCTATCTATCTATCTATCTATTATCTATCTATCTATCTATCTATCTATCTATCTATCTATCTATCTATCTATCTATCTATCTATCTATCTATCTATCTATCTATCTAATGTGTGTAAGTCATTCATTGGATCTATCTAATGTGTGTAAGTCATTCATTGGATCATGTCTCGACCTAGCCCTTGTGGAAGAAACACAATGTCCTCCTCGCCCTGCCCTAATTCCTTCTCCCGACCACCCCGCCGGCCGCGTGAGCCCGTGTGGGCTGAGGAACCCTGAGAGAACCCTGTACGGGTTCTGCAGTGGCACGTTGAACCGTACATGCAGAGCCTGTCTGCTACCGTAAATACTGACACGACTGCGCATCAGAAATAGGGTGCGTATCTATACTACCAAGTTTATGTGGGTTGGGATCTGTTTTATGCTACCGATAAAAAGAAACATTGTACCTTTGCCTTCAAACTTGGTGTTTTAACCAGGTGGAATATGTGTCTTGTTTTTCTCGCAGTGGACGGTTTAGTACATGGTTTTGTTCATGCGCACTCATCATGTGTATTACCGCATGTTCGCTTCCTCGCTGGAGTTTGGGAGCAGACACGGGGCCACGTGACCGCGCAGCCCCGTGCAACAAGCCCCGCCCCTATCAACCAATGGCAAACTCTCTGGGCGGGGCTAGGGCGGGGCTGTTGCTGACTGGTAGCCAATGATCTGAGCTCATTATAATGTCATAGCAGCCTGTGCCCAGGCACGTGTACCTCTGCGTGTGAAGGGACGCAGAATGTGTGTCAGAAACAGAACCCAAGCACAGCACAGAGAGGAAGGTCCCGGATCAACACTGGTGCATTCAGGACACCAAACCTTCACTGCGAAACCTTTGCTTTAGTATTGCATTCGTTGGACGGAATACATGCACGTTATTCATACTGACGTTTAAAGAGTACTACATCATTCGAGGTAAGCATCGTCTTTTTGCACGCGTGCTTTGGGAGTGGTGCACTACGTTACTGCTATTAGGCTCATCTGCAGATCAAACTTCCTTTTGCACTTTATTATTATTGTTGTTGTTGTTTTAAATAGTATGTTTGTCTTAGCGGTGTGATCATGTGACGTGCATCCCATAGCACAACCATTGCAGATATTGAAAGCCAAACCCAACCGGTGTTGTGATGCTGCAGCCGTCAGATGGATCATTGTGCTCGTGAGCTCATGTGGAGGTGATGCTTCAGTTTGACCAGATGTTCTGCAGCTCCTCTACATGCCCCCCCGCTGGGGCTGGGGAATGGGGTGCGTGTCCTGCTGCTCTACATGCCCCCCCGCTGGGGCTGGGGAATGGGATGCGTGTCCTGCTGCTCTACATGCCCCCCCGCTGGGGCTGGGGAACGGGATGCGTGTCCTGCTGCTCTCCCATCATGGGGATATGAAGCGATGGGCCTGGAGGCGCACTGTGCATTAAAGGGTTAGGGTTGAACCTCATGCAGTTTGCTGCCTCATTGCAGGGAGGAGCCCACTGAGTATCAGCCCGTTATAGATCTGAACCCTTTTGCAGCCCAGGGGTGTAAGAGCCCAGTGAGGATCTGATCTGAGATCTGAACCCTGTTGCAGCCCAGGGGTGTAAGAGCCCACTGAGTATCAGATCTGATCTGAGATCTGAACCCTGTTGCAGCCCAGGGGGGATTAGAACATGTTGTTCTTAGTTGCAGTACACTGTCCACGCTAGTCATAGCTGTGCTGGACACACCTAGTTCAACAGTAGAGTTGGACTCATGTTGACGGTTATTTGAATGTCCTGTCTTGCAGGACGTGAAGGGGTTTGAATGCTGAATAAATATCAAAGGCATCGACTGCTTTAAGACGGAGAGGAAAGCCCACATGAGCTGAACATAGTTCATTGGGTTGAGCTGTTTTAACAACAACAACAACCGTGCTCTTCTAAAAAAGTGCGTTTGCAGGATGAGCTCCAGGGAAAGTACATTTTCTAGTTGGCCAATGGGCATTGCCAATCGGAAATAACCTACTTTTAGGGGGGGGGGGTTCTGGTCCTTCTGATTTGGGGATAACTGGGTAAGATGACTGATTGTCAGGTCTAGTCTGTGTTTTTCTGTAGAGAGGAGAATATCTGGGAGGTTTTGATGCACAGAGCAGAGGGTTAGAAGCCTAGACAAGAATATTCCTGGAATACATGGATTAGGGGATTTTATCTACAGGATACTATTGACATGCATATGATACAGTCATGTCTGCTGACACAGTCTGGATGAACTCAACTGGGATGATATTTTGATGGCTGTGAATAGATGATTTGTGTTGCTGTTGTTTGTGATGTATGTAACACAATTCCAAATCTGAATGACACAATTATACATTATGCATGCACAGTATTTTCGCTCTGTTGGGCTTGAGGTGTCTACTATTACTGCCTCTCTCTCACACACACACACACACACACACACACACACAGACTGAGAGAAATGCAGTAGGGTGCCAAGGTAAATTGCCATGGATGAAAGATAGAAGGGTCATGATAACCTGTTGCGGCCAATAGGTCAATTTATAAGGACATTTGGCCCAAACAAGGTGCCCCTCACACTCTGATGGCCTAAATATGGGACTTGAAACAAAACGCAAACGTCAGTGAGCTATAAACAGACCGAACAGACACAGCCCTGTCAGTGGTCTGTAAACAGACCGAACAGACACAGCCCTGTCAGTGGTCTGTAAACAGACAGAACAGACACAGCCCTGTCAGTGGTCTGTAAACAGACAGAACAGACACAGCCCTGTCAGTGAGCTATAAACAGACCGAACAGACACAGCCCTGTCAGTGGTCTGTAAACAGACAGAACAGACACAGCCCTGTCAGTGGTCTGTAAACAGACAGAACAGACACTGCCCTGTCACAGGAGTGTGAGAGAAGGGCTGTGGACAAACACAGCTGGGACTCACCCCTATGGTATTGGGGAGGAACGTTTCCATTAGAATGACTCTTCAGGGCAGTAGATCGGCCTGGAGAGGGAACCATGAGACAGGGAGGGTCTGGAGAGGGAACCATGAGACAGGGAGGGTCTTGAGAGGGGGAACCATGAGACAGGGAGGGTCTTGAGAGAGGGAACCATGAGACAGGGAGGGTCTGGAGAGGGGGAACCATGAGACAGACAGGGCCTGGAGAGGGGGAACCATGAGACAGACAGGGTCTGGAGAGGGGGAACCATGAGACAGACAGGGAACACGTGTTTGTCCATGTTCTTCCTGCTGAAAAACCTGTTAATTCTTTTCCTGTCAGAAGACAGACCTGTTTATCTCCAGAGGCACGCCGTGTCCCAGAGGCACGCCGTGTCCCAGGCTTAGAGGGTGGCACGCCGTGTCCCAGGCTTAGAGGGTGGCACGCCCTGCACTTGACTCGGTCCAAGGTGCTTTAGTATCTGAGCTTCTGCGTAGCCAGGTTTGGCAAAAGGTTCCTGGGTTTATCGCCTGTTCTTGTCCTTGGTATGAGCTTTGAGAGTTATTTACTTATATGAAAATGCATTAACTGATTTTAGTAATTGCTCATAATATCTTAATATAATCAAGGTCAGTTCGACTCAAGTAGTCTACCTGTTCCAGTTGCTATTGGTTTCTGATTGTGAGAGGCAGCTAATTGGTAGGTAAATGCTCATTTAGCAACCATTTGTTTTGCAATCAGGACCTCGTTAGTGCAGTAAACCCCACTAATCACAAGCACACCTGTCTAGTGTCCTCCTTCCTGCCTAGCACCTGCTCCTACGTGCGACTAGGCCCAAGTACTGTAAATACTAGGCCCAAGTACTGTACAAGCACTGAATTTTTCTCTGCTCATGTGGAGACAGAGGGCTATAACAAAGAACTAGATTATTTGATAACGGGTTTGGGTTTTCCTTATGGCTCAGTGTTTGTCTAAGATGTAGGAAGTGTCCACTGTTCATTCATCTCTGTGGAATCAGAGCCATATATTTGTTATTATGGCGGCAACAAACAAGGATGATGAATCCTCAGACTTAATCCATAATTCAACACCGGCTGCAGCATTAAACATCGAGGCTTTGCCTACATTTGAACAGACTCTTATCTGGAATCGGTGAAGGTATCACACACTCCATCTTGAACTAGTGGAACTGCGCAGATGAGGTGGTGCCGACGTCAGCGGTCTACTCGCTGCACTCAGGGAGCGGCTGTCATTGGCCGGGAGCTCTGGCCAATCAGGGGCCCGCAGGACTCGCGAAAATCACAGCCGAGGACACGTGCCATGTGTGTTGACAGAACAGAGTAGGCGGGGCTGCTGTACCCCGGCAGCCAATCAGAGGCTTAGCTGCTGTACCCCGGCAGCCAATCAGAGGCTAAGCTGAGCTAAGGGACTTAACACAGCGGGTTGGACAGAATGTACAGAACAGACCAGGAGGACCGCTGCATGCAGACGCTGCAGGGAAACAGCCCAGAATAAGATCTATATTAATATCTATATTTACCATCCATAGATGCCTCTATCCTCTCTATATTTACCCTCCATAGATGCTCTATCCTCCCATCTGGACATCACGGTAGGAAAAACATTTCTCCTCGATTGACTCGTTTGTTTGTCGACATATTCGCAGTGATATCATAACGATGCAAGTAGAGAATTCATTTATTCATGATTTGATTTTGTACAGCGCGATGGCTATTTCAAGATTTAAGATCTGTTTATTAGCCACGTTTATGGTTCACATACTATGAATTTGACTAGGTCGCTGTTTCAGACGACATGGGACAGGACAGGACAGGAGGACAGGACAGGAGGACAGGGGACAGGACAGGACAGGAGGACAGGGTACAGGACAGGACAGGACAGGAGGACAGGGTACAGGACAGGAGGACAGGGTACAGGACAGGACAGGAGGACAGGACAGGAGGACAGGGTACAGGACAGGAGGACAGGGTACAGGACAGGAGGACAGGGTACAGGACAGGAGAATGAAAAGACATGACGGTGAAAAAAAAAAAAGCAAATCAAAAGTCCAAAAATCTCGAGTAAATCTTGTTGTGCTTTATAGTGTCTTTATAGTGTCTTTATAGTGTCTTTATAGTGTCCCCGTATTAGAATCAGCGAATGCACAAGGATATCTTACATGTGGCCCATATGCAAATGTGATGAGTTTACTGTTTTATTCCACTTAACTCGTAGTGTACTAGTTAGTTACTAGTTGTGGGCGTGTTTGTGGCAGAGGGGCTGTAATCTAATCGTGTAGCTCGTAATCTCGTAGCTCTTGACGTCAATCTGAACGGTTGCGACTATGTCTCTGCGTGGTCAACAACAGGATGACAATGTGACCAAACATGTGTTTAGAGCTGACGACGACAGCGTCATCATCTTCACACAACAAAGGTATCCCCTTCCGCCCGTCTGCCAGGTCCACTCTCTCTGGTTGTAGAGAGAGCTCATTGATATGCTCTGGCCTCTCTGGTGGCAGAGTAAGGAACTGATCCAGATTGGTTGACCAGGCTTATTGATTGATGTGTGTTGTCCCTGTACAAATAAATAAACAATTGATACCCATGAGCTTTTTATCCAATGTGTCAAGGTCCAGACACAACTTCCTCAAGACGGGCTAGATCTAAAAAGAATACAATATAGACTACAGCAATATAGACTACAGCAATATAGACTACAGCCATATAGACTACAGCCATATAGACTACAGCCATATAGACTACAGCCATATAGACTACTTCCTCATGCTTACTGAAAATTATGTCTCTATCAGAATATTATGTTAATTTGGGTTCCTTTCCCAGAATACCTCATGTTTTCCCACACAACATCCTATAGGCTATATTATTTGTACGCCTTTTGATGTGGGCTGTAGTTTTTGCCTACGTGTATGTAGATTAGGTGTGTATGTAGATTAGGTGTGTTTGTAGATTAGGTGTGTTTGTAGATTAGGTGTTTGTATGTAGATTAGGTATTTTTGACACGGGTGCAGTGTGGAGGCGTATAGTGCTTGGAGTGCATTTCCTGTGACTTTGGTGTCAGGAAGGCCTGGGGGGGGGGGGGTCAGCCTGCACACACCCCCCCCCCCCCCCGGGAAGCATGCATGGATGAGCGCTTAATGCCCACCCACTCTGCGCGGTGCGCACTTTTGTTAGTTTGTATCAGAATAGGCCTGATGGATTATGGGATTATGTGTTGAATGTTCGGGGCGTAAATAGCGTGGTACATTACCTGCGTAGGCCGTCCCGTGTCCTTCTCCGAGGCCCTTTAGCCTTTAGTTCTCTCCTAGCTGTGTTTCTAACTGTCCTGAAGGCTTGGTTCTGATGAGGGGGGTTTGAGGGGCCCGCATGGTGCTGGTGAAGGCTTGGTTCTGATGAGGGGGGTTTGAGGGGCCCGCATGGTGCTGGTGAAGGCTTGGTTCTGATGAGGGGGGTTTGAGGGGCCCGCATGGTGCTGGTGAAGGCTTGGTTCTGATGAGGGGGGTAGAAGGGGCCCGCATGGTGCTGGTGACGTCATCCCTTGTTGCATATCTGCCTCCTGTCTGTCTTCAGAGTCACTCCAGGGGGAGGTTTGTGAAGGAGGGGAGGACTGGCTTCAGCCAGATCTCTGGGAAATGGACCAACAGTTGGGCGTGCGCACACACACACACACACACACGCACACAGTTCTAACAAGTCGTTTCTTCTTCTCTTCTCTCCTCTCCCAGGTGGCCTGTTAGCGCCGAGATAGAAGAAGAAGAAAGGAGTTCACACTCCCAGCGCTCCTCTGAGTGAAGGGACAGCAGCGCTCTGCCGTCTCTCGATCTCACGCCGGCTGTCACGGCCCTTCTGTCCACGCAGATACCCAAGCCTGTTTCATAACCGGCAGATTCCATCTCTCGAGTCTTCAGAAAGATTCCCGAGGGGTGCCATTTTGTTTCTGTTCTTCTCTCTGCTGATTCCATGGTGTAAACAGCAGAAGACAGACTGCGGGAAGCAGCGTTGTTATTTTTCGAACTGTTCACAAGCCACGAGAGAGCATGGTCTTCTCTGTCTAGTTTTACTCAACCAACCGCAAACATGATTCACTTATATTGTAATAGAAGTCCCACTTAAAACGCGAAAAAGAGACTTGAAGTTTTTCCTTGTTTTTACTTGGCTGAGAGTGCGTGTCTCAACCAAGCTTCACCAGCATAGTCCTAAACTAGGATGAGCTATGACAACTCAAGCTCCGCCCCTGGAAGCGACGCTCGGGGGCGAGTGGGAAGGACCGAGAAGGAGGAGGAGTTAGAGGCGGGTCCAGGAGTGAACTCCTCAAACAACAATGGCGGCTCGCCCGCCGCCAAGCCGACCAATCGGGAGCGTGGCTCCTCCCCCGGGGCCACGTCGGGGTCGGGCGGTTCGTCCGGCGGCGACCGGAGGGGCAGTAACTTGGACGACACGGACGCGCTGTCGAGCGGGAACGACTCCGGCGAGCGGGAGAGCGAGCGAGGGATGGAGGGCGAGTCGAGGAGGCGCCAGTCCACCAGGAGCTCCCACAGCTCCTCCAACGGGAAGGACTCCGGGAAGGACACCACCGACAGCAACAAGAGGTGAGGCCCGGTCACACACCAGCACTCACACTGGGAATCAGCCCGGTCACACACCAGCACTCACACTGGGAATCAGCCCGGTCACACACCAGCACTCACACTGGGAATCACAACTCACACTGGGAATCACAACTCACACTGGGAATCACAACTCATACTGGGAATCAGAATTGACTCTGATTCTTGATTGGCTCTCCAGATGCATTCTGGGATATCAGTAGGGCTCTCCAGATGCGTTCTGGGATATCAGTAGGGCTCTTCCAAGGGGGGGGGGCGGGGGGGGGTGACTCAACGGGGCGGCGATGGCAGAACAATGTTGACTCCTCAGCAAAGAAGGGCGTTAATGAATGACTGAACAAGTGACTGAATGAAGCAGCAATAATATTAATGCATCTCCCTCCCTCTTCTCTCAACCCTTTAATTTCCCTACCCCACTTCCTGTTTACCCACCCTGGTCATTTCCTCTTCCTCCTCCTCCTCCTCCCCCCCTCCAGTTCTAACTCCCAGAGCCTGTCCCCCCCCAGCAGCTCTCTGGCCTACAGCCTGCTGAGCGCCGGCTCGGAGCGCGACCCCCCCTCCACCTCGGGCTGTAGCAGCGACCAGTCGGCGCGCATGCGCACGCAGAAGGAGCTCATGAAGGCGCTGAAGGAGCTGAAGATCCGCCTCCCCGCCGAGCGCCGGGGCAAAGGTCACTCCAGCACGCTGGACGCGCTCAAGTACGCCCTCAGCTGCGTCAAGCAAGTCCGAGGTGAGAGACGCGTGTGTGTGTGTGTGTGTGTGTGTGTGTGTGTGTGTGTGTGTGTGTTGGGGGGTGTCCAATTTGTATGAGGAGAAGAGTGTTGGTGTGTAATTGTTACACAGATTGTGACTCAACCGTTGACTGTGTGTGTGTGTGTGTCCTCAGCCAACCAGGAGTACTACCACCAGTGGAGTGTGGAGGAGTGTCATGGCTGCAGCCTGGACCTGTCAACCTTCACCGTCGAGGAGCTGGACAACATCAGCTCGGAGTACACCCTCAAAAACACTGTAGGTCCCGCCCCCACCCTCAAAAACACTGTAGGTCCCGCCCCCTCCCTCAGAAACACCGTAGGTCCCGCCCCCACCCTCAAAAACACTGTAGGTCCACAGTCTAGCAGGAAGGAAAAAGCAAACATGAAAGAAAGGTCAAACATCCCCCTCACCTCAGCGACCCGGTTATTGACCTCTCCCTCCCTCCCTCCCTCCCTCCCTCCCTCCCTCCCTCAGGACACGTTCTCCATGGCGGTGTCGTTCCTGTCGGGGAAGGTGGTGTACGTCTCTCCCCAGGGCGCGTCTCTCCTGCGCGTTAAGCCCCAGCGCCTCCAGGCCTCCGTGTTCTCAGAGCTGCTCGCCCCTCAGGACGTCTCCGCCTTCTACAGCGGCACCGCGCCCAGCCGCCTGCCGCCATGGGCCGCCTGCATCGGCTCTGGTGAGGGGGGGGGAGAGAGGGGGGGGGGGGGGAGGGAGGAGGAGAGAGGGGGGGGGGGGGGAGGAGGAGAGAGGGGGGGGGGGGGGGGGGGGGGAGGAGGAGAGAGGAGAGGGAGGAGAGGGAGAGAGGGACTTTGGGGGAGAGAGAATGAAGGGGGAGGATGGAAAGACAGGAGTGGAGGATTTTAAGTATATAGATGAGGACAGGAGAGAAATGGAGTGAGAGAGAGAGAGAGAGAGAGAGAGAGAGAGCGAAGGTATTAATCCGCTCGACTGTTCAGGTTCCCCCTCGCTGGAACGGAGCGTTCTAGAACCTCTCAGCGAATTTCCGATCCTCCGAGAAGACGTGAAGCTCATGAGTGGACTTGTCCCCCCCCCCCCCAGTCTCCCCAGCGGTGGACTGCGCTCAGGAGAAGTCCATGTTCGTCCGGATCAGCGCTGACCGGGCGCACGGCGGGGAGATCCGCTACTACCCCTTCCGGCT
>NC_140250.1:330506-333006 GCF_949987555.1 Borostomias antarcticus | reverse complement strand
CTAAGGAGGTGCTGTCGGCCCACACCCAGCAGGAGGAGCAGGCCTTCCTCTGTCGCTTCAGGGACCTCAGTCAGCTGAGGGTGTTTGACCCCGCCTCCACCCCGCGCTGCCCGCCCGCCACCGCCCTCGCCAGAGGTGAGTCTCCACGGACCAGAACGCCACGCCTTAAAAAACAACGACAAAACGTATTTATTTATTTATTTATGTCGTTAACCATCACCGTGAAAATTAATTTTACGTCCCCCACCTGTTCTCCCTCCCTCCTTCTCTCTCCCTCCTCTCTCTCTCTCTTTCTTTCTCTCCCCCTCCCTCCCTCCCTCTCTCCTCTCTCCTCCTCCAGGGGTGCGCTGTTCCCGTGACTACCCAGCGGGGGTAGGCAGTAGTGGGCGTCGCCGCGCCCGGGGGGCCAAGAGACTGAAGCATCAGGAGAGCAGCGACCAGAGGCTCCTCCCCCCCTGCCTCCCCGCGGCCCCCCCGGCCCCCCCGGCCTCCGGCGTGGCCTTCCCCCCCCCCCCCCTCCTCCTCCTGGCCCGCCTCCGTGGGCTCCCAGGCCAGCCTCCCCTCCGTGGCCTACCCCCCCGGCGTGCTGCCCCTCTACCCCCTCTACCCACCCCTCCCCCAGCACATGGCCGTCCCGGACGCCAACATGGCGGTGGCGATGCGCTACCCGCCTCTCCAGACCCCGCAGCTGGTCCCGCCCATGATGGCCCTGGTCCTGCCCAACTTCCTGTTCCCCCAGCTCAGCCCGCCCCTGCCCCAGATGGGCGTGGCCATGGCCCAGGCCGACGCCCCCGGCCACCAGCACTTCTACAACCCCAACGCCGCCGCCGTCGCCTACCCCTTCCCCCCCGCCGCCGCCGCCGTGCCCATCATGGCGTCCGTCCCGGCGCCGCGCGTCGCCTCGCGCTCCAGCACGCCGCAGTCCTGCAGCCAGGCGCCCGTCGACCGCGAGGGGGCGGAGTCTCCGCTCTTCCAGTCGCGCTGCTCCTCCCCGCTCAACCTGCTGCAGCTCTGCTGCAGCTGGAGGAGTCTCCCGCCCAGCAGGCCACGCCCCCCACGCAAGGGGGGCGGGGCCGGAGGCAAGGGCCTGGAGGACGACTCCAAGGAGAACGAGAACGTGAGTGAGAGAGAGATTCTTTTAACGGTCGCTAACGCTGAGATTATTTTGCTGACGCTGATGGAAAGAAAAAGAAAAGGCATACTCATTCTCTCTCTCCCTCCCTTTCTCTCTCTCTCTCCCTCCCTCTCTCTCTCCCTCTCTCTCTCTCTCTCTCTCTCTCTCTCTCTCCAGGCTGAGGCCAACGAGTCCAACCAGGACGCCATGTCCACCTCCAGCGACCTGCTGGACCTGCTCCTGCAGGAGGACTCTCGCTCGGGCACCGGCTCGGGGTCCCTGGGGACGGGGTCCTCCGGCTCAGGCTCCGGGTCCTCGGGCTCCGGCTCCAACGGCTCGTCAGGCAGCCGGACCAGTGAGTAGCGCTCCCTCAACAATGCCCGTTCAAAAATGTAGAAAGGGTCTGGGCAAATCTAATGAGCCAGGGCAGACTGTTCCAGGGCCTAGGGGTCTAGGGGCCCGGCAGACCTAATGAGCCAGGGCAGACTGTTCCAGGGTCTAGGGGTCTAGGGGCCCGGCAGACCTGATGAGCCAGGGCAGACTGTTCCAGGGTCTAGGGGTCTAGGGGCCCGGCAGACCTAATGAGCCAGGGCAGACTGTTCCAGGGCCTAGGGGCCTAGGGGCCCGGCAGACCTAATGAGCCAGGGCAGACTGTTCCAGGGTCTAGGGCCTAGGGGCCCGGCAGACCTGATGAGCCAGGGCAGACTGTTCCAGGGTCTAGGGGCCTAGGGGCCCGGCAGACCTGATGAGCCAGGGCAGACTGTTCCAGGGTCTAGGGGTCTAGGGGCCCGGCAGACCTGATGAGCCAGGGCAGACTGTTCCAGGGTCTAGGGGTCTAGGGGCCCGGCAGACCTAATGAGCCAGGGCAGACTGTTCCAGGGTCTAGGGGCCTAGGGGCCCGGCAGACCTAATGAGCCAGGGCAGACTGTTCCAGGGTCTAGGGGTCTAGGGGCCCGGCAGACCTAATGAGCCAGGGCAGACTGTTCCGGGTCACCTCTGGTCTTCAGCCCAGTCTTTGGGACGGCCAGCAGCTGATTGGAGGACCTCAGCTCTCTAGAGATACTGAGGAACCAGTCAGTCCATAAGAGCTTTAAAAACACACAGCAAACATCAGCCCAGGTGTGAAGGCCAGAGCAGTGTCCCCCTGTAGCGGCGTCTGACCCCTCCTGACCCCTCTCTCCTCCTCTCTCCTCCCTCCTCCTCCCCTAGGGAGCAGCCAGAGCAGCCACACCAGCAAGTACTTCGGCAGCGCCGACGACTCTGACAACAGCCACTCCCGCAAGCGACCAGCAGGGGGCAGCGAGGAGCAGTTCATCAAGTCCGTGCTCCAGGACCCCATCTGGCTGCTGATGGCCAACACCGACGACAAGGTCCTGATGACCTACC
>NC_140250.1:313759-323759 GCF_949987555.1 Borostomias antarcticus | reverse complement strand
AGGCACATCGGCAGGAACGGGTCCTTATTAAACGTCTTGTCCTGATTTAGCCGGGAGGAGGACGGACGTGAGGACGAGTCAAGGACGAGAATTGGACGGGATGAGAATGTCCCTGAAGATCGGGAGGCTGGGAGAGTGAAAGCGCTGAGCTTAATGTTTATGTCCCATTCCACAAAGTTCTCTACAGCCTAAAGTCACCTCCTCCACTCAGCTCATAAGAACAGACCTGAGATCATAAGAACAGACCTGAGCTCATAAGAACAGACCTGAGCTCATCAGAACAGACCTGAGCTCATAAGAGCAGACCTGAGCTCATAAGAACAGACCTGAGATCATAAGAACAGACCTGAGCTCATAAGAACAGACCTGAGCTCATAAGAACAGACCTGAGCTCATAAGAACAGACCTGAGCTCATAAGAACAGACCTGAGAACAGACCTGAGCTCATAAGAACAGACCTGAGCTCATCAGAACAGACCTGAGCTCATAAGAACAGACCTGAGCTCATTAGAACCGACCTGAGCTCATAAGAACAGACCTGAGAACAGACCTGAGCTCATAAGAACAGACCTGAGCTCATCAGAACAGACCTGAGCTCATAAGAACAGACCTGAGCTCATAAGAACAGACCTGAGCTCATAAGAACAGACCTGAGGCCTCCAGCTCATCAGCAGCATGTCTGGGTTGAAACCATCCAGAGTTGAGAATTCATCCAAATAAATAGTCGGAGGTTCTTCTTGCTCCCAGCCTCTGGTCTGTGTGGGAGACCGTAGGGGCGAGTGTTGTATCTCCATGGGAGACGCTCATCATCAGCAGTGACTCCGCCCACGGGGGATGAGTCAACGCCCCAAACATTCCGGAACCTTCGCCGTGGTGTTCCGTTCTCAGCGTTCCGCCCCCTGGCCCCTTGCTCTTGTCTGTGGTTCTGCAGCCGGACAGGGTTCTGTGTGCTAGGTTCCGCTGCACCTCCCAGATCAGGTTCCAGCGCCGGCCGCGCGCACGCAGACCAACGAGGGCGCGACGGTCAGCTACTGGCCACGCAGCTGGATTGCGAGAAGCTCACGCCCAAAGTATGAACTGTACAAACCCAACGTGTGTTTAAATCACGTTTCCAAAGTTCACGGCATGGATGTTATTATTATAACAGTGTGCAGGTGGAGTCAGGGGCAGGTTGTGTTCAGGTGGAGTCAGGGGCAGGGTGTGTTTATTATTATAACAGTGTGCAGGTGGAGTCAGGGGCAGGGTGTGTTTATTATTATAACAGTGTGCAGGTGGAGTCAGGGGCAGGGTGTGTTTATTATTATAACAGTGTGCAGGTGGAGTCAGGGGCAGGGTGTGTTTATTATTATAACAGTGTGCAGGTGGAGTCAGGGGCAGGTTGTGGGTGGAGTCAGGGGCAGGGTGTGGGTGGAGTCAGGGGCAGAGTGTGGGTGGAGTCAGGGGCAGGGTGTGGGTGGAGTCAGGGGCAGGGTGTGGGTGGAGTCAGGGGCAGGGTGTGGGTGGAGTCAGGGGCAGGGTGTGGGTGGAGTCAGGGGCAGGGTGTGGGTGGAGTCAGGGGCAGAGTGTGGGTGGAGTCAGGGGCAGGGTGTGGGTGGAGTCAGGGGCAGGGTGTGGGTGGAGTCAGGGGCAGGGTGTGGGTGGAGTCAGGGGCAGGGTGTGGGTGGAGTCAGGGGCAGGGTGTGGGTGGAGTCAGGGGCAGAGTGTGGGTGGAGTCAGGGGCAGGGTGTGGGTGGAGTCAGGGGCAGGGTGTGGGTGGAGTCAGGGGCAGGGTGTGGGTGGAGTCAGGGGCAGGGTGTGGGTGGAGTCAGGGGCAGGGTGTGGGTGGAGTCAGGGGCAGGGTGTGGGTGGAGTCAGGGGCAGGGTGTGGGTGGAGTCAGGGGCAGGGTGTGTTCTGGGTTTCTTGTGAACAGCCATATGACCCCTGTTCTGAAGCCTCTCTTATGAGGGGAACGGGAACCTTGGAACAGGGGAACCTTGGCCTCTCTCATGAGGGGAACAGGGGAACCTTGGAACAGGGGAACTTTGGCCTCTCTTATGAGGGGAACAGGGGAACCTTGGCCTCTCTTATGAGGGGAACAGGGGAACCTTGGCCTCTCTTATGAGGGGAACAGGGGAACCTTGGCCTCTCTTATGAGGGGAACAGGGGAACCTTGGAACAGGGGAACCTTGACTCGGACAGAAGCTCCACCAGCGAGGCGCGTTGGACACATTTCTAATGCACCTCTGGACACAGTAGTCCTTTGTTCAGTCCACAGAGCACACAGCCACACACACACACACACACACACATACACGCGCACACACACACACACACACACATACACAGTATTTCTACACAATTTTTTATATTTACTGTACATGGTATTTCATTGTACATGGTACCTGTATCTGTCCATATGAAATATAAACATCCTTGAAGGACACAAACCATCCCTGATATAACATAACATAATAACATCACTTTATCCTCCCTGATCCCAGATAACAATAACATCACTTTATCCTCCCTGATCCCAGATAACAATAACATCACTTTATCATCCCTGGTTTGTATCCTGGCTGGTTTGTATCCTGGTTGTTTGTAGCCTGGTTGTTTGTAGTCTGGTTGTTTGTAGCCTGGTTGTTTGTAGCCTGGTTGTTTGTAGCCTGGTTGTTTGTAGTCTGGTTGTTTGTAGTCTGGTTGTTTGTAGTCTGGTTGTTTGTAGTCTGGTTGTTTGTAGTCTGGTTGTTTGTAGTCTGGTTGTTTGTAGTCTGGTTGTTTGTAGTCTGGTTGTTTGTAGTCTGGTTGTTTGTAGTCTGGTTGTTTGTAGCCTGGTTGTTTGTATCCTGGTTGTTTGTAGTCTGGTTGTTTGTATCCTGGTTGTTTGTAGTCTGGTTGTTTGTATCCTGGTTGTTTGTAGTCTGGTTGTTTGTAGCCTGGTTGTTTGTAGTCTTGTTGTTTATCTGTTTGTAGCCTGGTTGTTTGTAGTCTGGTTGTTTGTAGTCTGGCTGTTTGTAGTCTGGTTGTTTGTAGCCTGGTTGTTTATCTGTTTGTAGTCTGGTTGTTTGTAGTCTTGTTGTTTATCTGTTTGTAGTCTGGTTGTTTGTAGTCTGGTTGTTTGTAGTCTGGTTGTTTGTAGTCTGGTTGTTTGTAGCCTGGATGTTTGTAGCCTGGTTGTTTGTAGCCTGGTTGTTTATCTGTTTGTAGTCTGGTTGTTTGTAGCCTGGTTGTTTGTAGCCTGGTTGTTTGTAGCCTGGTTGTTTGTAGCCTGGTTGTTTGTAGCCTGGTTGTTTGTAGCCTGGTTGTTTGTAGTCTGGTTGTTTGTAGCCTGGTTGTTTGTATCCTGGCTGTTTGTAGCCTGGTTGTTTGTAGTCTGGTTGTTTGTAGTCTGGCTGGTTTGTATCCTGGCTGTTTGTAGCCTGGTTGTTTATCTGTTTGTAGCCTGGTTGTTTATCTGTTTGTAGCCTGGTTGTTTATCTGTTTGTAGCCTGGTTGTTTATCTGTTTGTAGCCTGGTTGTTTGTAGTCTGGCTGTTTTCTCTTCGTTGCTCCTCAACATTCTGTGGAAGCAGTAGAGAGTTAAACACTTCCTCTAACTAGAGGACTCAACCAAGCAGCTGAAGGTAATTGGTTCATTTTCATGGCTTCCTTCGCTATCAAAAGTGTTTTTTTTATCGTAGGACATAAACATTATACAACTTACATGATGCTTCCACCGGTCGTCAACATGGCAGGTCAGGTTTACCCGCTCAATCCGCCCGTTCCACCACTGCCTTTGCTAGCGCTCTGTGGCTAGCGGGTTCTGTGGATAGCAGGTTCTGTGGACAGCGGGTTCTGTGGATAGCAGGTTCTGTGGATAGCGGGTTCTGTGGATAGCGGGTTCTGTGGATAGCAGGTTCTGTGGATAGCAGGTTCTGTGGATAGCGGGTTCTGTGGATAGTGGGTTCTGTGGATAGCGGGTTCTGTGGATAGCGGGTTCTGTGGATAGCGGGTCTGTTAAAGTGTCCCTGGCGGTCCAGACGGTTCTAATGTCTGGTTCTGCCTGAGCGTGGATTACAGAGAGGACCTGGACCACTCACCCAATTACCAGACTACCAGCCAGATGATCAGAGAGAGAGAGCCAGCAGTCATTAGCATTCTGTGTGCGAGCGTGTGTGTGTGTGTGTGTGGGTGAGTGTGTGTGGGTGAGTGTGTGGGTGTCTGTGTGTGTGTGTGTGTGTGTGTGTGTGTGTGTGTGTGTGTGTGTGTGTGTGTGAGCGTGTGTGTGTGTGGGTGTCTGTGTGTGTGTCTGTCTCTACACATGTTAATGTGTGTGGGCGTGAGCGTGAGCTGGATGTTAAAAGTACCGTCCAGCCTACTCAATCCCACACACACACACACACACACACACGTACGCGCACACACACACACACACACACACACACACACACACACACACACACCCTGACAGCTTGAATAGCCTCCATGACAGTTCCTGAAGGAGAGGAACTCCCTCTGCCTCTAAATTGCCTTTCCCAGGAGCCCCCCCGCCAGGGCCAGACACAGGGGTCCGCAGGGTGACTATGAGACCTGCCCCCCCCCAGGGCCAGACACAGGGGTCCGCAGGGTGACTATGAGACCTGCCCCCCCCCAGGGCCAGACACAGGGGTCCGCAGGGTGACTATGAGACCTGCCCCCCCCCCAGGGCCAGACACAGGGGTCCGCAGGGTGACTATGAGACCTGCCCCCCCCCCAGGGCCAGACACAGGGGTCCGCAGGGTGACTATGAGACCTGCCCCCCCCCCAGGGCCAGACACAGGGGTCCGCAGGGTGACTATGAGACCTGCCCCCCCCCAGGGCCAGACACAAGGGTCCGCAGGGTGACTATGAGACCTGCCCCCCCCCAGGGCCAGACACAAGGGTCCGCAGGGTGACTATGAGACCTGCCCCCCCCCAGGGCCAGACACAGGGGTCCGCAGGGTGACTATGAGACCTGCCCCCCCCCCAGGGCCAGACACAGGGGTCCGCAGGGTGACTATGAGACCTGCCCCCCCCCAGGGCCAGACACAGGGGTCCGCAGGGTGACTATGAGACCTGCCCCCCCCCCAGGGCCAGACACAGGGGTCCGCAGGGTGACTATGAGACCTGGAGGCTCTCAGAGGCCCTGGGACCTCTACCTCCCCCTGCTGGTCATGCATGAAACTAGCCCAGGACCGGAGCGCGTGAGGGGATTCACAAGTAGACGTAGACGTCAGCTCAGAATGTTCCAGAAGGGATTATCCATCCAATATTCCTCTGGATATTAAAAATTCACTTTATTTTCTAATAAAGTGTCTGAGAATGATCTCTCTCCTGTGTTCCGCTCTCTGGGATTCGCTCTGGCGTGGGTTGCCGTGCCGACGGCTGAGGAGGAGCAGGTATCTCCCGGGGGGGATCAGCGTGGCGGTCTCTCTCTCCTCACGGCCTGTCACAGCGTCTCACCTCTGCCCCCCCCACCCCCTCTTCCCCAAACAGAGGCCTGATTTCCTTGAACTCCAATGACACGTACTACCTTGAGCCAATCAGAGGGCTGGACTCTCTCCATCACTCGCTGTCCAGCGCAGATGAGCTACCAATCACGGGCGGGACCTGCGGGCATGGCCAGCTGACCGGACGCCCCGCCCACCTCTCCTCTCTCCTGGAACCTCTACACCAGAGGGTGAGCTCTCACACACACACACACACACACACACACACACACACACACACACACACACACACACACACACACAACACACACAACACAACTCTACCACCTCTCCTCTCTCCTGGAACCTCCTCCACACACACACACACACACACACACACACACACACACACACACACACACAACACAAGACAACTCCACTCTACCACCTCTCCGCTCTCCTGGAACCTCCTCCACACACACACACACACACACACACACACACACACGCACAACACACACACGCACACACACACACAACACAACACAACACAACTCAACACACACACAAACACACACACACACACACAACACAACACAACTCAACACATAACTAACACAACTCCCCACCATAGACACAACTATTCTGGTTTACATGATGGATGTGATGGGATGTGTCTGTTCCCCATATTTACACACCCAACAAAAGTAACAGAGGTTATTGTTTATTTTCACAACATAGACGTGTTTTTCATCTTTAGACAGAGCAAGAGCTCGGGAGATCATTGTTAATTTAACTACCTCTGACAGTTTGTAGATATCACACTGTCCCCCACAGGTAAATACACTAGTAAATATGGAATCACACCTTCCAACACATCCTGAAATACAGAAGTGCTGTTCAAGTGAAGAACCTCCATGTTCTCTGATCTGCTCAAACACGTTCACCTCAGAGCACAAGAACCGGGTTCACCACATCATCACATCACGTCATTTAGCAGACGCTTTCATCCAAAGTGACTTACAATAACTGCATTTAACATAGTTGGTCAGCGTACTGCTACTCGCCAGAACTCACAAGTGCATCTCCTTCCTGAACCCGTGATCAGAGTTAATCAGGTGCTGAAGAGCACAACAGAGCTCTTATATATGGGACCTGAAACGTCACCTCTGTTACAGAAGCGTCACGTCTAAAGCACCGTGTGACAAAGAGCTGACTCTCAGAACGAGGCCCCCAAGATATTAGTTCTGATTATCTCTGAAAGTAAAGAGTGATCTTGTTAAAGTAAAGAGAGATCTTGTTAAAGTAAAGAGAGATCTTGTTAAAGTAAAGAGAGATCTTGTTAAAGTAAAGAGTGTTAAAGTAAAGAGTGATCTTGTTAAAGTAAAGAGTGTTCTTGTTAAAGTAAAGAGTGTTCTTGTTAAAGTAAAGAGAGATCTTGTTAAAGTAAAGAGAGATCTTGTTAAAGTAAAGAGAGATCTTGTTAAAGTAAAGAGAGATCTTGTTAAAGTAAAGAGAGATCTTGTTAAAGTAAAGAGAGATCTTGTTAAAGTAAAGAGAGATCTTGTTAAAGTAAAGAGAGATCTTGTTAAAGTAAAGAGAGATCTTGTTAAAGTAAAAAGAGATCTTGTTAAAGTAAAGAGAGATCTTGTTAAAGTAAAGAGTGTTAAAGTAAAGAGTGTTAAAGTAAAGAGAGATCTTGTTAAAGTAAAGAGAGATCTTGTTAAAGTAAATAGTGTTAAAGTAAAGAGTGTTAAAGTAAAGAGAGATCTTGTTAAAGTAAAGAGAGATCTTGTTAAAGTAAAGAGAGATCTTGTTAAAGTAAAGAGAGATCTTGTTAAAGTAAAAAGAGATCTTGTTAAAGTAAGGAGAGATCTTGTTAAAGTAAATAGTGTTAAAGTAAAGAGTGTTAAAGTAAAGAGAGATCTTGTTAAAGTAAAGAGAGATCTTGTTAAAGTAAAGAGTGATCTTGTTAAAGTAAATAGTGTTAAAGTAAAGAGTGTTAAAGTAAAGAGTGATCTTGTTAAAGTAAAGAGAGATCTTGTTAAAGTAAAGAGAGATCTTGTTAAAGTAAAGAGAGATCTTGTTAAAGTAAAAAGAGATCTTGTTAAAGTAAGGAGAGATCTTGTTAAAGTAAATAGTGTTAAAGTAAAGAGTGTTAAAGTAAAGAGAGATCTTGTTAAAGTAAAGAGAGATCTTGTTAAAGTAAAGAGTGATCTTGTTAAAGTAAATAGTGTTAAAGTAAAGAGTGTTAAAGTAAAGAGAGATCTTGTTAAAGTAAAGAGAGATCTTGTTAAAGTAAAGAGAGATCTTGTTAAAGTAAAGAGAGATCTTGTTAAAGTAAGGAGAGATCTTGTTAAAGTAAATAGTGTTAAAGTAAAGAGTGTTAAAGTAAAGAGAGATCTTGTTAAAGTAAAGAGAGATCTTGTTAAAGTAAAGAGTGATCTTGTTAAAGTAAATAGTGTTAAAGTAAAGAGTGATCTTGTTAAAGTAAAGAGAGATCTTGTTAAAGTAAAGAGAGATCTTGTTAAAGTAAAGAGAGATCTTGTTAAAGTAAAAAGAGATCTTGTTAAAGTAAGGAGAGATCTTGTTAAAGTAAATAGTGTTAAAGTAAAGAGTGTTAAAGTAAAGAGAGATCTTGTTAAAGTAAAGAGAGATCTTGTTAAAGTAAAGAGTGATCTTGTTAAAGTAAATAGTGTTAAAGTAAAGAGTGTTAAAGTAAAGAGAGATCTTGTTAAAGTAAAGAGAGATCTTGTTAAAGTAAATAGTGTTAAAGTAAAGAGTGTTAAAGTAAAGAGAGATCTTGTTAAAGTAAAGAGAGATCTTGTTAAAGTAAATAGTGTTAAAGTAAAGAGTGTTAAAGTAAAGAGAGATCTTGTTAAAGTAAAGAGAGATCTTGTTAAAGTAAATAGTGTTAAAGTAAAGAGTGTTAAAGTAAAGAGAGATCTTGTTAAAGTAAATAGTGTTAAAGTAAAGAGTGTTAAAGTAAAGAGAGATCTTGTTAAAGTAAAGAGAGATCTTGTTAAAGTAAATAGTGTTAAAGTAAAGAGTGTTAAAGTAAAGAGAGATCTTGTTAAAGTAAAGAGTGTTAAAGTAAAGAGAGATCTTGTTAAAGTAAAGAGAGATCTTGTTAAAGTAAATAGTGTTAAAGTAAAGAGTGTTAAAGTAAAGAGAGATCTTGTTAAAGTAAAGAGAGATCTTGTTAAAGTAAATAGTGTTAAAGTAAAGAGAGATCTTGTTAAAGTAAAGAGAGATCTTGTTAAAGTAAAGAGAGATCTTGTTAAAGTAAAAAGAGATCTTGTTAAAGTAAAGAGAGATCTTGTTAAAGTAAAAAGAGATCTTGTTAAAGTAAAGAGAGATCTTGTTAAAGTAAATAGTGTTAAAGTAAAGAGTGTTAAAGTAAAGAGAGATCTTGTTAAAGTAAAGAGAGATCTTGTTAAAGTAAAGAGTGATCTTGTTAAAGTAAATAGTGTTAAAGTAAAGAGTGTTAAAGTAAAGAGAGATCTTGTTAAAGTAAAGAGAGATCTTGTTAAAGTAAATAGTGTTAAAGTAAAGAGTGTTAAAGTAAAGAGAGATCTTGTTAAAGTAAATAGTGTTAAAGTAAAGAGTGTTAAAGTAAAGAGAGATCTTGTTAAAGTAAAGAGAGATCTTGTTAAAGTAAATAGTGTTAAAGTAAAGAGTGTTAAAGTAAAGAGAGATCTTGTTAAAGTAAAGAGTGTTAAAGTAAAGAGAGATCTTGTTAAAGTAAAGAGAGATCTTGTTAAAGTAAATAGTGTTAAAGTAAAGAGTGTTAAAGTAAAGAGAGATCTTGTTAAAGTAAAGAGAGATCTTGTTAAAGTAAAGAGAGATCTTGTTAAAGTAAAGAGTGATCTTGTTAAAGTAAAGAGAGATCTTGTTAAAGTAAAGAGTGATCTTGTTAAAGTAAAGAGAGATCTTGTTAAAGTAAAGAGTGATCTTGTTAAAGTAAAGAGAGATCTTGTTAAAGTAAAGAGAGATCTTGTTAAAGTAAATAGTGATCTTGTTAAAGTAAAGAGAGATCTTGTTAAAGTAAAGAGTGTTAAAGTAAAGAGAGATCTTGTTAAAGTAAAGAGAGATCTTGTTAAAGTAAAGAGAGATCTTGTTAAAGTAAAGAGTGATCTTGTTAAAGTAAAGAGAGATCTTGTTAAAGTAAAGAGAGATCTTGTTAAAGTAAAGAGAGATCTTGTTAAAGTAAAGAGTGATCTTGTTAAAGTAAAGAGAGATCTTGTTAAAGTAAAGAGAGATCTTGTTAAAGTAAAGAGTGTTAAAGTAAAGAGAGATCTTGTTAAAGTAAAGAGAGATCTTGTTAAAGTAAAGAGTGATCTTGTTAAAGTAAAGAGAGATCTTGTTAAAGTAAAGAGAGATCTTGTTAAAGTAAATAGTGTTAAAGTAAAGAGTGTTAAAGTAAAGAGAGATCTTGTTAAAGTAAAGAGTGTTAAAGTAAAGAGAGATCTTGTTAAAGTAAAGAGAGATCTTGTTAAAGTAAAGAGAGATCTTGTTAAAGTAAAGAGAGATCTTGTTAAAGTAAAGAGAGATCTTGTTAAAGTAAAAAGAGATCTTGTTAAAGTAAAGAGAGA
>NC_140250.1:293759-296259 GCF_949987555.1 Borostomias antarcticus | reverse complement strand
CCGCGTCCCCCAGCGATGCCAAGTGCGGGAAGATCCAGTGCCACAGCGCCGCCAAGAAGCCCAAAGGCACCAACGCCGTGTCCATCGACACCACCATCCACACGGACGGCATGGAGGTGAAGTGCCGGGGGACGTACGTCTACACCACCCAGGACGGCCAGGGCGACCTCTCCGACCCCGGCCTCGTCATGACCGGCACCAAGTGTGACGAGGGCAAGGTGAGCAGGGCCGGGTCTGTCGATCGCACACACACACACACACACACACACACACACACACACACACACACACACCAGGAAGGCACACGCACACTCATGTTTCTGCGACTGTGTATCGAATCAATGTATCTTATCCGCGTTTTTGTGTGTGTGTGTGTGTGTGTGTGTAATCATCATGTAATCATCTTGTGTTACCACAGGTGTGTCGAGACCGTCGCTGCCAAAATGCCTCCTTCACCGAGCTGGAGACCTGCATAGCCCTCTGTCACGGGCATGGGGTGAGCAGACACACACACACACACACTCACACACACACACACACTCACACACACACACACACACGCACACACACACACACACACACACACACACACTCAGCTTCAACTCCACCCCGCTTCCCAATCTTATTGTCACGCTGCCCTTGGGCGAAGGTAGTCATTGTTGACACCCAGTAAAAACAAGAAGAATGGATGAGTGAACAGGCCTGTATCCCGGGGAGGGGAAGTCTATATTGGTGAAGTGCATGGTGGCCTGGAGGAGCTGTGTTTACGGGGTCGTATACCAGCCTGGTCACTCTGGGTCTTAACAGCCTGCTGCTGGAGAGCTGAGAGAGAGATGGAGGTCAGGGATAGTTGAGTTCTAAACGTCTGCCCGGCAGAGTGGGAGAACGGGCGCAGGGCAGCGGTCACTATCACCCCACATGAGGACATGTTGCTTTTCCCCGTCCAGATGTGCTGCCAGCTGCTTTATACCACGGCCCTCCATTAGTGAGCCAGGCTAGATCAGAAAACAGCTTCTCTCTCCAGCACCCTGTTGACCTGCTTTGTGTATAATGACCGTCATTATGAAGGAGTTGTCTGGCTGCCTAATGGAAATGTGTCCTCTCTCTCTGGCGTTTCTCTCTCTCAGGCCGCTCCTCTTGTCGGCCATCTTAAGTTATTTGGAAGGCGAGTGATTCTATTAGCTGGGCTCTGGTATTGAGTTAGGATTCCAAATCCCCTCAACCAGTCCCTCCTGAGCCTGCAGATAAACAACACACACACGCGCGCTCGCCTTATTCTTCTTTTAATCCCTCCCTCCCTCCCTCCCTCCCTCCCTCTCTCCCTCCCTCCCTCTCCCTCTCTCTCTCCCTCCCTCCCTCCCTCCCTCCCTCCCTCCCTCCCTCCTTCTCTCCCTCCTTCCCTCCCTCCCTCCCTCCTTCCCTCCCTCCTCCCTCCCTCTCTCCCTCCTTCCCTCCCTCCCTCCCTCTCTACCTCCCTCCCTCCCTCTCTCCCTCCCTCCTCCCTCTCTCCCTCCCTCCCTCCCTCCTTCTCTCCGCCTGGTTTGAGTCTCCATGTTTGCGCTCTTCTGTGTGCTCCCTCGCTCCGAAAGGCCGGCGAATGGAAATTACTTTTGGACGGATTATTTAGAACAAGATTTTCCATTCCTCCCCTTCCTCTTCCCCTCTTTTCTCACTCTTAATTTGCATGATTACTCGATGCGTATTGACCCCTGGGCTCAGAAGAGCAGCCGTGGATGATGCGTATTGACCCCCGGGCTCGGAAGAGCAACCGTGGATGTAAACAAATCTGTGTTTTTTTTAAGAAGTGGGTGGAACATTTTTGGAGCCATGGTTGTTTTGGGCGCCAGCGAAGCTCCTGCCAGCGAAGCTCCTGCCAGCGATTGGCTGGGTTTCCCAAAAGCATAACAAATATTCAGTTGGGGTTTAGAAAGAGGGAAAACTTGCCAGAAATGAAAATAGAAAAGCTTAAAAAGAGGAAAACAAGCCACAAGCGGCGCCTCACGATGAATTAACTTAATCAGAAATTCGAGTTAAAGGCCATGATAATTACCGCTATGATAATTATATCTCAATGTCACTGAAGCGTTCCAGCATTTTTCTCCATGGTTTGGTGATGAGATGTGTGATGTCTGGAGGTGATAATCAAGTGGAAGACGCTTCCCCCTGTGGGGAGATTTACAGTAATAGGATCATTTAACAACTTCGCTCACAACAACATCTCTGATTGCCAACACCTGGCAACCCTCGTCACCCAATTTATCATAGTAGATTTGTATCATTATAGATTTTTAAACCTTAAATCAATAAATCTTTGCTCAATGTTTCAAGACTAGAGTTTTGTTTGTGAGATTTTCATGGATTAAAAGTGGACATGGTTTCATTATTAGTTTACTCAGTTCTGAGCTTCTTCACGTTGGTAGTAAACAAACTCTTAACAACTTCAATGTTTCTGGCTTCAGGGTTAGATTGACTCGGAAGAAAACCTGGTACAGAATAAACA
>NC_140250.1:291410-293559 GCF_949987555.1 Borostomias antarcticus | reverse complement strand
ATGATTGGCTGCCCGGTAGGCGGTCCAAAGGCCGAAAAGAATTGTTTTGAACGGCCAATCATTTCTGTCCATTATCCAAAATAGACCAATAACCTGTTGGCCTTGTTCTCTGTCCCCCTCTGTCCCGCCCCCCTGGGCCCCGCCCCCCTGGTCTCTGTCCCTCCCCCCTGGTCTCTGTCCCGCCCCCCTGGTCTCTGTCCCGCCCCCCTGGTCCCTGGGCTGCAGGTGCGGAGGAACGCCTGGGGAACCACCAAGTACATGGAGCTCTACATCGTGGCAGACAACACCCTGGTAGGCCCCTCCCTCTCTGAAGCACTCTTCCACTGGGGGGGACGCAGCTGGGAACTGGACACGCTTTTCCAGGAAAATGTGTATTGTAGATGTGTGTGTGTGTGTGCAGGTGTGTGTGTGTGTGTGTCTGTGCAGGTGTGTGTGTGCAGGTGTGTGTGTGTGTGCGTGAGTGCTTCTCTGCCTCGTCTCATTTCCAGCTGGTGATGTCAAGCAAGCGTTGATGAATCAGACGGATTTGGAAACCAAGCAATGGAACAATTATCTGGGCCAAGCTAATGGGCTCTATCCCTCTCTCCACACTCACCTCAGGGCTGCTCATGAAAGGGGAGGCAATTATGAGGAGAGAGCGCCAGGTATACGAGGACTACGGACGGATTTGTCATTTTAATTAGAGTTTCTCGTTGGGTGTGATGGTGGGAAATGCTCATTACCTCCTCCACAGTAGACTGGACTGTGATGGTGATGGGACTTTATTTCCTCCAAGCGGCCATTTTGTGTTTCAGTCGGCTGACACCGGCTGCTACGAGGCCATGGTAACAGTGCGTGCCGACCAATCGGAGCCCAGTATCCACTCCACTCCTCTCTCTGATTGGAGCGTATTATGATGATTGATTAGGGAGTGGTTGGTGAAGTGAGACACCATGTTTTATTTCTAAGTCTCTCATTTCTTGAAGACAGATTTTTAGCACATTTTTTGATTACTTTTCATCATATTCATTGACACCGGTGACTCAGTATGTTTCTAATCAATGTTTCCATCTCTTTGTGATGCAGTATAAACGACAGAATAAGGATTATCAGAAAACCAAACTGAGGATAATGGAAATTGCCAATTATGTGGATAAGGTGAGCCCACTCTGCCGCTCGGCCTGATGGGTATTAGACGCAGGCTGCCAGGGTATAAACAGCACTTTATTTGATGATGTCAAAAACATAATAGCTTCTGTCAGTAGAGGAGAGACGCTGCTCCTACAGACTCACCAGGGAACCTTTCAGCCTCTGATCAATTCAAATCACTGATTCTGTTTAAGTTCAGCTCGTTGTGGATTTCTCATTTATTTCGTCAATTTCAAGCTTTTGAGAACGTGCTTGGAAGTGATTGAAAACACTGTAAACAATTTTTCGTTCAGGTCTTGTGATTTAGGAAGTCCAATGAGGACCGACACGCTACTAGAAACGTCATTGTTGAGACCAATGTTGAACATACGTTTGTGTGACTGCGTTCTTAATGCCGAGTATGGATCATAGCAAGGTCAAAGGTTAAGAGACAATGTAATTAAATTGTTATTCAATAAGGAAGGTCGAAAGAGGTTGAGTAGCATTGAGCTGGTTGTTGTGAGCAGAACGGTTCTGGACTGGAGGTTGAGGTGTGTTGTGTGGGTTTGTGGTCCAGTTCTACCGGGCCCTGAACATCCGCGTGCCCCTGATCGGGCTGGAGGTATGGACCGAGAGAGACCAGTGCCAGGTGAGCGAGGAGCCCAACGCCACGCTCTGGTCCTTCCTGCAGTGGAGGCAGAAGCTCAAGACCCGCAGGAAACATGACAACGCCCAGCTGCTGACGTGAGCACACACACACACACACACACACACACACACACTCACACACACACACACACACACACACACACACCAGCACACACACACACACACACACACACACACCAGCACACACACACTCACACACACACACACACACACACACACACACACACACTCCAGCACACACACACACACACACACACACACACACACACACCAGCACACACACACACACAGACACACACAGACACACACACACACACACACACACACACACACACACACACACAGACACACACACACACACTCACACACACAC
>NC_140250.1:273910-276410 GCF_949987555.1 Borostomias antarcticus | reverse complement strand
ACAACATGGTTCTACTATACAGTAAGGCTAACAGGTAACTAAGCTAACATCATGGGTTAACTACAGTAAAGCTAACAGGTGGCTAAGCTAACGTCATGTTAGCCAATTTTTTACATATTTAATTTTCCCCTTTTTTTTCCTTTTTAAAATGTATGTCAACGAATACCTATGTATTCATAGGTCTGGACCCAGGCTAGGGTCCTCTTATGATGAGGGTCTGGACCCAGGCTAGGGTCCTCTTATGATGAGGTCTGGACCCAGGCTAGGGTCCTCTTATGATGAGGCCCTCTGACTGCCCCCTGACTGGGGCAACTCGGGGTGAAACCGAGAGTCTAGGCTACCAGCCAGGTGGTTACCATGGTGCTGGTAAAGTGGGAGGAGCTGTAGTGTGGTTAAAAGACAAAGGGCCCAGTTCCAATATAAAACACTGCACAAGAACATCCTTCCTTTCATTGTCCGCATGAAGTAATAATGTAATGTAATAATGTCTAATGTGATTGAATTGGTGTAAACACGGGTTATCAGTCAGATTTAGTGCCAGACTGTAGGACTAATGGATTCAAGGATACATAGAAGGAGGAACAGGTGGAGGGAGGGGCCGGAGGATAGACTCATCCATGAGGGAGGGACGCCCAGGTAGACAGATTCACACCCACACTACACTCCCACAATCTGAGTCAAAGCTGCCAACTCAGCACTCTGTTCACCATCACAACTTTATGGTTGTAAAGAAAATAATGTGTGCTCTCGTAAAGCCCACTTCTCTCGCTCCCCGTGCGATCAATGTTCATCACACAGCCAGCGGTGTCATTACGCAGAATGAGTTAGCTTCTGAAATAGCCTTGTCCGAACATCATGTTTTACTATGCATAGACCTAGCTCCACTGGGTATACACCTAGCCGAACAACGTGCTCTATTGGGTATAGACCTAGCCGAACAGCAGCTCTACTGTGTATAGACCTAGCCGAACAGCATGCCCTACTGGGTATAGAACTAGCCCAACAGCATGCTCTACTGCGTATAGACCTAGCCGAACAGCATGCCCTACTGGGTATAGAACTAGCCCAACAGCATGCTCTACTGCGTATAGACCTAGCCGAACAACGGGCCCTACTGCGTATAGACCTAGGAGAACAACGGGCCCTACTGTGTATAGACCTAGCCGAACAGCATGCTTTACTTAGCTGAACAGCATGCCCTTCTGGCATTAGTGGGGGGGCAACTCCTTGACCTTTGACCTTTCAAGAACAGCCCCTCGACAGAGAAAGGCTAATCTCTCTACTGGGCTGAACGGCCTTCCAGCTTTCTTCCACAATGAAAGAGATTAAAATAGATATTTCATGAAGGCATATTTAATAAGAGGGAAAAGAGCTCTGGAGAGGCTTCGAGCCACAGCAGCTGTAGGTTGTTTTTCTCTCATTTCCCGGCCAATAGTTTGAGTTCATTTACAGTTCAAAGAGAAAACATTCTGTGTTAGTCATTAAATGTATTTATGTAGTGTGTGTGTGTGTGTGTGTGTGTGTGTGTGTGTGTGTGTGTGTGTGTGTGTGTGTGTGTGTGTGTGTGTGTGTGTGTGTGTGTGTGTGTGTGTGTGTGTGTGTGTGTGTGTGTGTGTGTGTGTGTGTGTGTGTGTGTGCCCTACAGGTAACATTCCGAGTTGAACCTACCAATGTTCCCAGAAAGCGTTTTCACAGTTTGGGGGGGAGTTATCCTTTAACATCCTGTCCTCAGACTTCGGCTTCTGAGAGTCTGAACGAGGCGTTAGAGAGATTCACCCCTGGATGGGATCCTTCAGTCATCCAGACGGGCTTCCTGTGATACGCTGAGACGGACAGACTGACTCTGACTAACGAGGCTCTTTGATTGTGTCTTCTTCCTCTCTCCTCCCAGGCTGGAGGGCTCGCTGGAGAAGGGGAAGAACGGACACCTCAACCCCGCCTTTCATCTCAAAGTGGTCGGACCGGCAAACAAACCTCACAGCCACAAAGGGGTGAGCGTGTGTGTGTGTGTGTGTGTGTGTGTGTGCGCGACGGTGCGTGAATGAGGTGTGTGTGTGTGTGTGGTGATCTTGAAGTGTACTCAGATCCAGGCGGACAGAAGGTATTATAACTCTCTGTGACCTTCAGTCAAATTGCCACCGCTGCACAATTCGAGTTTCGACCGCCGTCGACGGATGTGTAGTTGTGTCCGTCTCCGGCATCGTCTCCATCTGACCGCTCGACCTTCGTCTGACCTCTCGACCTTCATCTGACCTCTCGACTTTCCACAGCTCCCTCACACCAGCAAGGAAGTGCTGCCTCTTCGTCCCGGCCCCGCCCCCAACGGCACCCAGCCAGTCAACATCGTGCGTCCGCTAAGGCCCGCCCCCTCGCCGCACGGCACGCCGCGGGGCTGCAAGGTGCCACGCCCGCCTCTGCCCGTCAGCAGGCCGCCCGCAGCCCCGGCCAAATCCCCCGCCACGCCGCAGAAACTGACCCCGCCCAAAAAGCCGCTGCCCCT
>NC_140250.1:266410-268910 GCF_949987555.1 Borostomias antarcticus | reverse complement strand
ACAAGGGGTCTGTCTTGAAAAAAATGACCTGTAACCCCCCCCCGGCACACCATCCAATAAGGACGACGCGGTTTTGACCTGCAGACTGAGACTAGTGTTATTATCAGCCGGGGGGGGGTCAATTTGCCAAAATCCTGATTTCATTTTTATCGTTTGTCAATCTTGTTTACGCACCCTGTGTTGAGAGCGCTAGCAGTTTTTAATTATTGTTGACTTTATATTATTTGAAGGTTTGTGTTCTGTGCCAAAGAGGTCTCGCTGAACCTGGGGTGTGCTCAGAATGTTTCACAACTGAAAACGTCAATACAATAGTTTGAATTTTTCCAAAACGTTTTATGTTTACTAAAACACTGAATGAATGCTCAATTGCTCTGACATTTGTAATCCTCAAACATATGGAAATATCTTTCTACCATGGGAGGTATTAGCTGTTTACAAAAAACTTTCTTTTACACTTTTTACATTATAGTCTCTTAATCATCGCTTAAAGCATCCTGAATACACCCCTGGTTATTCATGTTTATTTGATTTGAATGTCTCTTGCTGTATGACTTAAATTGTTACATAAAATACATTTTTACAAAACTAACTTTTGGTTTCCTTCTTTTCTATACAGAATATAAAGTTGTTCAGGTATTTATATCAAATACATGAAAGTGTCAGGTTTAGGCTGCCACAGCTAATGATGCATTAGATATCAAAAGATATGTACAGTTGAATATCATTAGCATGCCAGTGATATGAGACATCTTTACATGTGTTAATAATCAGTCCTAGGGGAAGCATAATAGTACAAGCAATTCTGATCAGAGATCTGCCACCCAGGGGTCTCTAGTCCATTCCTAGGCCAAGCAGTGAACAATTCAATTATTTCCACCCGAAAAAAAACCATAAGGGGTATGTATGGAGTTTTTTTTTTTTGACCAAATTGATTTTTATCTACAATCTTCATGAACATTCACATGTATGTAGTACAAGCAATTCTGATCAGAGATCTGCCACCCAGGTGTGTCTAGTCCATTACTAGGGTGAGCAGTGAACAATTGAATTATTTCCACCAGAATAAAAACATAAGGGGTATGTATGGCGGTTTTTTTTCAGACCAAATTTATTTTTATCTACAATCTTCATGAACATTCACAGGTATGTAGTACAAGCAATTCTGATCAGAGATCTGCCACCAGCAGTGAACAATTTAATTTTTTCCACCCAAAAAAAAACATAAGGGGTATGTATGGCGTTTTTTTTTCAGACCAAATTTATTTGTATCTACAATCTTCATGAACATTCAAAGGTATGTAGTACAAGCAATTCTGATCAGAGATCTGCCACCAGCAGTGAACAATTTAATTTTTTCCACCCAAAAAAAAACAAGGGGTATGTATTGCGTATTTTTTCAGAACAAATTTATTTTTATCTACAATCTTCATGAACATTCACAGGTATGTAGTACAAGCAATTGTGATCAGAGATCTGCCACCCAGGGGTGTCTAGTCCATTCCTAGGCCGAGCAGTGAACAATTTAATTTTTTCCACCTGAAAAAAAACATAAGGGGTATTTATGGCGTTCTTTTTTCAGACCAAATTTATTTTTATGTACAATCTTCATGAACATTCACAGGTATATAGTACAAGCATTTCTGATCAGAGATCTGCTACCCAGGGGTGTCTAGTCCATTCCTAGGCCGAGCAGTGAACAATTAAATTTTTTCCACCCAAAAAAAAACATAAGGGGTATGTATGGCGTTTTTTTTTCAGACCAAATTTATTTTTATCTACAATCTTCATGAACATTCACAGGTATGTAGTACAAGCAATTCTGATCAGAGATCTGCCACCAGCAGTGAACAATTTAATTTTTTCCAACCGAAAAAAAACATAAGGGGTATGTATGGCGTTTTTTTTCAGAACAAATTAATTTTTATCTACAATCTTCATGAACATTCAAAGGTATGTAGGACAAGCAATTCTGATCAGACATCTGCCACCAGCAGTGAACAATTTAATTTTTTCCACCTGAAAAAAACATAAGGTATGTATGGCGTTTTTTTTTCAGACCAAATTTATTTTTATCTACTATCTTCATGAACATTCAAAGGTATGTAGTACAAGCAATTCTGATCAGAGATCTGCCACCCAGGGGTGTCTAGTCCATTCCTAGGCCGAGGAGTGAACAATTTAATTATTTCCACCTGAAAAAAAACATAAGGGGTATGTATGGCGTTTTTTTTTCAGACCAAATGTATTTTTATCTACAATCTTCATGAACATTCACAGGTATGTAGTACAAGCAATTCTGATCAGAGATCTGCCACCAGCAGTGAACAATTTAATTTTTTCCACCCGAAAAAAAACATAAGGGGTATGTATTGCGTTTTTTTTCAGAACAAATTTATTTTTATCTACAATCTTCGTGAACATTCACAGGTATGTAGTACAAGCAATTTTGATCAGACATCTGCCACCAGCAGTGAATAATTTAATTTTTTCCACCCGAAAA
>NC_140250.1:251410-261410 GCF_949987555.1 Borostomias antarcticus | reverse complement strand
TTCTCCCTCTCTCTCTCTCTCCCTCCCTCTTTCTCCCTCTCTCTCTTTCTCCCTCTCTCTCTCTCTCTCTCTTTCTCCCTCTCTCTCTCTCTCTTTCTCCCTCTCTCTCTCTCCCTCCCCCCCCCTCTCTCTCCCCCGCCTCCCTCTCTCTCCCTCCCCCCCCTCTCTCCTCCAGGGGGAGCTGAGTTTTGAGCAGGACCTCTTGGTGGAGGGGGGTGAGTTGAGCCCTATGACCAACGGGACAGAGTACCGGGAGGTGCGTCAGTACCGCTCAGACCACCACCTGGTCCGGTTCTACTTCCTGACCCGCGTCTACTCGCCCTACATGGAGAGCGTTCTGTCCGACCTGCGCCACGGCCTCAAACCCGACGTCATCTTCCTCAACTCCTGTCTCTGGGATGTCTCCAGGTAGCTGCTCTACCTGGACACACAGTATTCTACTCTATTCTACTCTATTGTAATCTAGTGTGCTCAGCGTTACTCTACTCCAGTTGGCTCTGCTCTACTTTAGTCTACTCTACACTTGCTTGCTTTGCTGCACTCTGCTTTACTCTATTCTACTTTATTCTATTCTACTGTATCTTTCTGCTCGACCCTCCATTTTAGATTTGAAAGATGAGAAAATCAAGAGACCAGAAAGAGGTAAACATATCTATCAGAAGCACATTTTCATGGATCATTTTGGTCATTTTAATAATTTTTTTAAAGTCGTTTTGAGTTGTCTGCCGAAAGCCTTAATTTCAGTGCCTTTTGAACGTCTCAGAGGCATCGTGATGAAAGGCGTTTTGTTTTTCCTAGATGTGTCCCAGCTCGCTTGCTGTCCTCTCAGATCTGTTGACCCCCAGCAGAACCTGTCCGTTCCCGAGCCTGATTAGAGTCTGGTCTGGTTCTCTGGCCCAGCGGGGGAGGGCGGACTGAGGGGGGGTCTGGTTCTCTGGCCCAGCGAGGGAGGGCGGACTGAGGGGGGGGCTCATTCTGGACAGAGGGAACAGAATCACTCAGCAGGTTCTGGGAGAGGGGAGGGGCTGGGGGGGGAGGGGCTGGAACAGTGAGCCTGATTGGACAAAATCAAGTAGATGAAATGAAACCTTCGACTCTTTTCTGGCTCCTGAACTTAGTCCGTCTCAGCGGGGATGGTTTGATTAGCTGGGAGTCCGGGAGCTTTTTCGGGATTCCCTTTGAACTGAGCGCTGACGCGGGAGCACCAGCGTTGATTGAAGTCGCGCCATCGTAGATTCGTCTCTGACATCATCTTTGTACGGATCAAAGTCTTTGCTTCCGCTCCCGAGGAACGTTTATGGTTAGTTTGAGCCATGTCTTCTCCGTCCACAGGTACGGTCGCAATTGGTTTCCATCCTACTGGGAGAACCTCCACCGCCTCTTTACGCAGCTCAGGGTCATCGTGCCGGCTGAGTGTCTCATCGTGTGGACCCTGACCATGCCCCTGGGCCAAAACATCAAGGGGGGTTTCCTGGTACCTGAGGTAGGTGGCCTGGCGGTAGGGGGTCCTGTTTTCAACCAGGCCAGAGGTACACAAGCTGTCCTGTGTAATCTGCTATCGGCTCAGTTCAACTTCAGTCTGACCATGCTAGTCCAGAGCCAGTACACCATTAACATGCCTTCTCAAACCTGGCAACCATTAGACCTTTGGTGTCGCAAAAACAACCAAATATGACAATACAGGTGTGATCTACAGCGCCAACAAGTGAATTCTACACACACCAATCCTCCATCTTGTCACCCCCTCCCCCCCATACACCTGCTCTACACCCAGATAGCCTACATGGGTCCAACACTGCGCTATGATGTCATTGAGGCCAACTTTTTCGCGGGCACCTTGGCAGACGCCTACGACCTGGACGTGCTGGACCTTCACTACCAGTTCCGCCTCTCCCTGCAGCACCGCGAGAAAGTATTTGTTTTGTTTACATTTAACCGTTATTGTTTTGTTTACATTCAACCGTTATACTTCTGACAGGGACTCGTTTGAGAGCAAGGTTTCTCGTAAGCCGCAGCGTAATTGTATTGTATTGTATTTTAGATTGCTGTTCTTGCACTTTGCCTTCACTAGATTATGCTCTTAGTCACTTGTTTTAGAGAGAAGATGCACTTGTGAGTTCTGCCAAGTAGTAGTACATTGGCTCTTCCTACGTTAAATGCAATTATTGTTAGTCGCTTTGGATAAAAGCTTCTGCTAAATGACTAATTAAAAAGAAAATGACTGTAATGTAATGACATTGATTAACCGACAATAAACTGAACCGCAAACTGTCGTATCTTTTTTTCTTGTGAATCTTCCCCTGGTCCTGAAACGCTGGGAGCAGGACGGGGTTCACTGGGACGCCGTGGCACACCGGCACATCACGGCGCTGCTGCTGGAGCACACGGCCCGGGCCTGGGGGGCCACGGCGCTGCTGGAGCACACGGCCCAGGCCTGGGGGGCCACGGCGCTGCTGGAGCACACGGCCCAGGCCTGGGGGGCCACGTCCCTGCTGGAGCACACGGCCCGGGCCTGGGGGGCCACGGCGCTGCTGGAGCACACGGCCCGGGCCTGGGGGGCCACGGCGCTGCTGCCCGGCCCCCCGCTGGGCGGAGGCATCCCTCTGGACCCCGGGACAGCGTGGGCGAGGGAGGACGACAGGATCACGGGGATGAGCGGACGAGGCCTGTCGACGCCGGCGGACAGGATACTACGGATGATCGGACGGATGGCGGGGATGGATGACGGGATGGATGACGGGGTTGACCGGACGGGGGCCGGCGATGGCGGGCAGGGCCACGGAGGCAACTGGACCAGGGGGAGCGATGGTGGGCGGGGCCACGGAGGTCACTGGACCAGGGGGGGAGACGGCGGTTGGGTTGCTAGTAGGGCTGGGTATCGATTCGAATTTCAAGAATCGATTCGATTCCGATTCACAAGGTTCAGAATCGATTATCACAATTCGATTCAATTCGATTCAATATCAATTCGGTTAGTGTTACTAAAACCTGTTTTTTTAGCTGTAACCTTAATTACATGACTGCCAAGTTATGCAACACATCAATACTAGGGCTGGGTATCGATACTGATTTCCAAAAATGAATGAATGAATGAATCATTGAATGAATTAATGAACTATTAATTCCTTCATTTATTCATTAAATAAAAGATTGATTTTGGGATTCATGAATCAATTTTGATTCATTTGATTCAGAATCGATTCAGAATAGATTTTTTAAACCCAGCCCTAGTTGCTAGCTGATGTAGTCTGTCTGCTAGGCGAGCTTATTAACTGTGGCAGGTCTGACCTTTGCTTCAGCGCCCGGCGCCGTCTCATACAATTAACCTGCCTTCTCTGCTCTGGCGCCCCGCAGACGAGCGGCGTGGGTACTTAGCAAACCAGCAGGGGGTCAACGCCACCTCATCACCAGTAACCCCTAGCAACCGCCTCCCTTTTCACTCCTGACTGGCAGTCGGAAAGGCTTTTCACAGTCCAACAATATCACTACAAGTTCCAGCTTGTTCCACGGTTCTGCATGTCTGACCCCCGCGACCCCTCTGCTGTGTTTGTGCCCGTGCTGGACAGGTCACCCGGAGGTCACCCTACTGCGCCCGGAGTGGGGTCACGATCCCGCCGGACGAGACTTGCCTCGCTGTGATACCACGCCCAACCCAGGTCAGCTTCCCCATTTATCTCATCTTCTTTGTTCTCATCTCTCCTCTCCTCCTTCTCTCTCCTCTCCTCCTCCTCCTCTTCTCCTCCTCTCTCCTCCTCCTCCTCCCTCTGCTTTTTCACTCATAGTGGAACAGTCAGTCAGTCACACGGAGTCCCACTAAACCGCAGTTTTTCTGTTTCCTCAGAGCCCCTCCCCCTTCTCATGGCCCCAGGCTTCCTCCTGGGGGGGCAGGACCTCTGCAGGATGCCCCAGATGAGGCCCCCTCTGGCGGGTAGCGGGGGCCGATTCGCCCCTGGTCAGACTCCGCCCCAACGCTACGGAGGTAACCTGCTGGCTGGCCTCGGGGCTCTCAGGGATCATGTGATGTTCCTTCCTCCCGTCTGGGCGTTTCACATGTTTCTACAGCAACACTCACAACAGAATAGCTTCACACAAGGCTGGTGGTGGATTGTGGGTAGAGCAGCGACCCCCCCTCACTGAGACTAGAGGCTGAGGGTAGAGCAGTGACCCCCCCTCATTGAGACTAGAGGCTGAGGATAGAGCAGTGACCCCCCCTCAGTGAGACTAGAGGCTGAGGGTAGAGCAGCGACCCCCCCTCATTGAGACTAGAGGCTGAGGATAGAGCAGTGACCCCCCCTCAGTGAGACTAGAGGCTGAGGGTAGAGCAGCGACCCCCCCTCATTGAGACTAGAGGCTGAGAGTAGAGCAGCGACCCCCCCTCATTGAGACTAGAGGCTGAGGATAGAGCAGTGACCCCCCCTCAGTGAGACTAGAGGCTGAGGGTAGAGCAGCGACCCCCCCTCATTGAGACTAGAGGCTGAGGGTAGAGCAGCGACCCCCCCTCAGTGAGACTCAAGGCGTGTCTGCTCTAGGACCTGCGCCTAATTCACAGACTCCTAAGAGCTGCTAAAAGCCGACGGAGGAGCTGTAATCAGCAGACTGATGGAAAGATGCACAGCTTTCAGTTAAATATGTCCACCGTTGTGTGAGGATTATTCAACCAGGCTCTTGTTTTATGAGCATTATTCAACCACAAGGCTCGTTTTACAGTATGATTGGCTTGTGTATCGTGATGTTAAAGTCGCACTGAAATGAAAAAAGCATTCTGTCCCATTTTGGTTCACATAATTGGTCATAGTGTTCACCTATTCAACGATGTATGCCAAAAAAATTACAAAATTCTACTTTTGTTGTAATCTTATATCAAAGTATATCATTTCTTACTTCCTGGAAAACGGTAGGTCACGTTCAATGATGACAACAGGTACCTTAGATTTTAGGCCAATAATCTCACGACATCCACCCGTCAATCAACGCTGTCCTTCTATCGAATCTGTCTAAAGTTCTTAAAACACGCCCACTTGTCAATGTTCCAATCAAATTCCTCTAAACATATGTCCCACCCTCATAACTTGTTTGCGTCGGAAATACGTCAAACTACGGAAGTTGGATGATCTCAAACGTGTTTCAGTGCGACTTTAACTCTCTCTTGTCTAATCAGGCCCTCGTCCAATCACACGCCTCGGAGAGTCTTGCATGGAGACCAGCCCAGCGACGCCCGGCGACCCAGCTGGCCCAACCCCCCTCGGTTAGTAACAGGGTTCACATTGTTTCATAGCGTTTTTAAATGCAGCGAATATAATTATGTATGTTATTATAATAATAATAATAATAATAATACATTTTATTTATAAGGCACCTTTCAGGTCACTCAAGGTCACGTACAGGATGAAAAGACACTAAAATAGACAAAAGATACAAAACATCAACAATAACAGTGAATAGGCCTGTCTGAAATGGTGGGTTTTGAGGTGGGATGTAGAAATGGACATGGCGTCAGGGTGGAGGGAGAGCGGTCACTCTAACGCTCTTCAGCTCTGTCCTCGGCGCCAGCGAAGGGCCGGCCCACATCGACGGACCGCGGGACTTTGTTAGTGGATGTTGTTTTGAGCGCCTGTCTGTCCTCTCCTCTCCCCTCTTCCAGGTGGGGGCGCTGGCAGGGGGGGGCCGTCCTTCGGCCCCTGCGTCCCCGGGGCCCGCCCGCTGGGGGAGGAGCTCCACATGACCAGGAGGAGACGCAAGGTCTCCAGGAACAACGCGAGGGTTCACCCCTCCTTCAGACCCCCCCCACAAACCACCCCTCACCTCTACCTCACACACCCCCCACACCTGGCTCCCCCCTCCTTCACACCCCCCCCACAAACCACCCCTCTCCTCTACCTCACCCCCCCTCCACAAGGCTTAGCTCGCCACCACGTACGCCCTCCACTAATCATATCTCCCCCCTACCACACACACCCCCCTACAAACCATATCTCCCCCTACCACACACACCCCCCTACAAACCATATCTCCCCCTACCACACACACCCCCCTACAAACCATATCTCCCCCTACCACACACACCCCCCTACAAACCATATCTCCCCCTACCACACACACCCCCCTACAAACCATATCTCCCCCTACCACACACACCCCCCTACAAACCATATCTCCCCCTACCACACACACCCCCCTACAAACCATATCTCCCCCTACCACACACACCCCCCTACAAACCATATCTCCCCCTACCACACACACCCCCCTACAAACCATATCTCCCCCTACCACATACGCCCTCCACAAGCCTTACGCACACACCCTGCCTATAAATGGTGAGCGTCTCTCTCTCTCTCTCTCTCTCTCTCTCACACACACACACACACACACACGCACATTCGCTCTAAAGTAGGATTCACACTGGTGGTCAGATCTCTCTCATGATGGCGGCAGAGGACATGGCGGCTACATTTTTTCATTTGTTTCAAATATTGTTTCATTGACTTTTGCATAATTATGTCTGTCTTGAAGTTGGTTTCAATGTAATAATTGCGCACTTTTAAAATTAAATGACAGTTAAAGTTAATTGTTATTGTATAATAAAGTTATAATAGTTATTGTATAATAAAGTTATAATAAAGAAGATATCGCCTCTTATAGCACCATAGCATATTATTTTTGTTTGTTTATTTGAGTTCTGGATGGTGCGTTTTATAGACCAGTCCTCATCGGAGTGTAAGAGTGTGTGTGTTTATCTGTGTGTAAGAGTGTGTGTGTGTGCTAATGCATTCACACCCGTTCCCGTCTTATCAAACAGGAGCGCGAGGATAAGACAGCAGAGCGTTCCAGCGCCTCCAGACGCCACCACGGCGTTTTTATTACCTCGCAAACGTACAACACATCAAGGAGAAGCACATTTTCAGTCGTTTTATTTTTGATTACTCGTCATGGCATTGATTCAACTGTATAAGTCTGTATCCATCACAATCAACATCAGGATTTATGGTATAAAATCTCAAATGCAGGAGGCTGTTTGCTGGTCAAACTGCTGCGTCGGCCGCTACTGTAAGACGCAGCGCTGCTCATATGAATCCTGTGTACAGAACTAATACCACAGGCAGGAAAAGCACGCATGGTGCTCCTATGATGTACAGTACAATCTCCTATTGACCTCCAATCGAAAAAAAGGCGCAGGTGGGATTTTGAGCAGGCGGCTGTGGGGGCAGCCCGACGGGGTCCTGGCGAGAGGAGCGCCGGGGTCCTGAGGGGGGGAGGTCCACCAGGGCCTGGACAGTCTGGGCCACGCGGGTCAGACGGTCCTCGTCCAGGATGTGCTGGGAGGTGCACAGGCTGTCCTGGGAGGGACAGGAGTTAGAGACGTGAATGAGTGCGAGGACACACACACACACACACTAGGACACACACACACACACACACACACACTAGAACACACACACACACTAGAACACACACACACACCCTGGAACACACACACTAGAACACACACACACCCTAGAACACACACACTAGAACACACATACACTAGAACACACACACACCGGGCAGTGTGATGACATGCTGCTATGAACTAAGCGATGGTGTTGTTGTTGTCATGCAACCCTTGGTACTCTTGGTACCCCCCCCCCCCCCCCCCCCCGGCAGGCCTAGCCCTCACCCATGCAGGAGACAGATAAGGGTGGGTGGGGGTGGGTGGGGGCAGAATGAACATTTGGAGTGGATCCAAACACCCCAGTCTGAACATGCAGGGCGCTACGGTCCAGTTTCCCCTCGCAACAACTCACCTTCTCCATGACAAGGAAGGACACAAACCTCCCTGGTCAACCTGCTCTCGGACCGGGGCACATCGGATCAGGGCACAGCAGGGTTAAAGGGCACAGCAGGGTTAAAGGGCACAGTAGGAAGCAGAACGCCGTGCGTTTCTCAACCTCTGCCGCCCCAGTCCAGGTCTGGCTCTAGTCCTCCAGACGGACTAGCAGCGCTAGAGGGGGGGTGACCCGGTGGGACTAGCAGCGCTAGAGGGGGGGTGACCCGGTGGGACTAGCAGCGCTAGAGGGGGGGTGAGACCAGGGCTGAGGCCTCGAGGCTGAGGAACGCAGGACTGGCAGATCCATGGTGACAGAACAAACATGGCGGCAACAGCAGACACAGAAAGCAGACGTGGGACAAAGTTCATTTTTTTAATAATTTCTTTACAGCTGGAGAGAAAAAAAACTTTACATATAGATTTCATATAAACTCTCATTCCCCACGTACTCTTATTAATCACGTAGGCATCGTATAAATATTACAAAAGTCTTTCTGTTCTGTTTACATCTTAGTCAAGAATATAACTCTGCTCTGAACCAGTGAAACATGGTGCTCGTTCGCGGCCTACGCTGGTTCTGTTTCCAGAAAACACACATTTTGGTTGAAACATTGTGAACCCCAACAGCAGACAGGAGTACGTGGTAATGCATTAAAAGTGGTTTACAGACAGGGAAATGGACATTCCTAGATCTCTATTACACAGAGGAACTGAGCAGACAACCTAGGCCCTTACCAAGATGGCTGCTCTTTTCCGGCCCCTCAAAGCATCAACACACGTCTCCATCATGATGGGAACGGGAACAGAACAGCCCACAATGGAGAATTAATCAAGTTTGGGTTTTTTACAAAAATAGAATCCAATTCAGAAAACAAAAGAATAGAAAGTGGGTAAGTCAAGGGCAATCCTGCTCTGTGCAGTGTGTGTGTGTGTGTGTGTGTGTGTGTGTGTGTGTGTGTGTGTGTGTGTGTGTGTGTGTGTAAAGTATTCAGACAGGTGCCATTAAATGTGGTGTAACAGACGAAACCCTGTTAAACAGCGTCGCTGTGAAGAGGCAGCCTGGGCTTAAACAAGATGGCTGCTCTTTTCCACACAGCAGAAAGCAACAAGGTGACATGCTGGTGAAGGAGCAGAGCAGATGATGTATCGAAACTACAATGACCTAAGAGCAAAGCTTCGCTTCCAATACTGAGCTCCCACACGAGTCTCCTGGGAGATGTAGTGATAAAAAAATCCATAAGACAAAAGCTCATAAGACCAGCTCATAAGACCAGCTCATAAGACAAGCTCATAAGACAAGCTCATAAGACGAGCTCATAAGACAAGCTCATAAGACACAACCATTTCACAACCAGCCACTGCTTATGGACTGTACGGTATAAAGGCTATCTATCTATCTATGTATGTATGTATGTATGTATGTATGCTATAGAGTGAGTGGTCCCATTCACTGAGCTTATTTTGCCTTTCAATCCATTAAAAAACAAATTAGCCCAGTTAATTTATATTAACCTTTGGACTCAATCAGGCCACTGCTCTTTCACCAAGCACTACAGTAAAAAGAGACAAAAACATAATCATTAAAATAAATAAAAAGACAAAAAATAATAATTTAATTAGTTGTTCACATTTATACAAACATGGAGCACATTAAGCCATCTGTCAAAGAAGTGACCCCCAAAAAATAAAGCAACAGCAAAAAGAAGTTGCTACAAATCTATACACATAATAATAGCTTCAAAATGATTTAGTACCGTCAGTTTTCAAACATGGAGCAACTGGGGGTGGACTATGGTGCAATAGCACCCCCTGCTGGTCACAGTCAACATTGCAGACAGAAATGCACAAGGCTTTGCGCGTGAGTGGTGGTCGGTCTGTCAGTAACCCTAACCCTAACCCCAGAGGCACTGCTGGTCTGCCTGCCTGCAAGTGGCTCAGTATAAGAATGTTCCTCAAACCCTCAGCTCCGGTGAAACACCCTCCCATCTTCACACACCACACCCTCCCCATCCTCACACCACACCCTCCCCATCCTCACACACCACACCCTCCCCATCTCCACACACACCACACCCTCCCCATCCTCACACCACACCCTCCCCATCCTCACACATGCACACCCTCCCCATCTCCACACACACACACCCTCCCATCTTCACACACCACACCCTCCCCATCCTCACACACCACACC
>NC_140250.1:229683-244683 GCF_949987555.1 Borostomias antarcticus | reverse complement strand
GAGGTAGAGGAGAGAGTGATGGAGGGGGGGAGAGGTAGAGGAGAGAGTGATGGAGGGGAGGGAGAGGTAGAGGAGGGAGAGATAGAGGAGAGAGTGATGGAGGGAGGGAGAGATAGAGGAGAGAGTGATGGAGGGGAGGGAGAGGTAGAGGAGGGAGAGGTAGAGGAGAGAGTGATGGAGGGAGGGAGAGATAGAGGAGAGAGTGATGGAGGGGGGGAGAGGTAGAGGAGAGAGTGATGGAGGGGAGGGAGAGGTAGAGGAGGGAGAGGTAGAGGAGAGAGTGATGGAGGGGGGGAGAGGTAGAGGAGAGAGTGATGGAGGGGGGGAGAGGTAGAGGAGGGAGAGGTAGAGGAGAGAGTGATGGAGGGAGGGAGAGGTAGAGGAGAGAGTGATGGAGGGGGGGAGAGGTAGAGGAGGGAGTGAAGGAGGGGGGGAGAGGTAGAGGAGAGAGTGATGGAGGGGAGGGAGAGGTAGAGGAGGGAGAGGTAGAGGAGAGAGTGATGGAGGGAGGGAGAGGTAGAGGAGAGAGTGATGGAGGGGGGGAGAGGTAGAGGAGGGAGAGGTAGAGGAGAGAGTGATGGAGGGAGGGAGAGGTAGAGGAGGGAGAGGTAGAGGAGAGAGTGATGGAGGGGAGGGAGAGGTAGAGGAGGGAGAGGTAGAGGAGAGAGTGATGGAGGGAGGGAGAGGTAGAGGAGAGAGTGATGGAGGGGGGGAGAGGTAGAGGAGGGAGAGGTAGAGGAGAGAGTGATGGAGGGAGGGAGAGGTAGAGGAGAGAGTGATGGAGGGAGGGAGAGGTAGAGGAGAGAGTGATGGAGGGGGGGAGAGGTAGAGGAGAGAGTGATGGAGGGAGGGAGAGGTAGAGGAGAGAGTGATGGAGGGGAGGGAGAGGTAGAGGAGGGAGAGGTAGAGGAGAGAGTGATGGAGGGAGGGAGAGGTAGAGGAGAGAGTGATGGAGGGGGGGAGAGGTAGAGGAGGGAGTGAAGGAGGGGGGGAGAGGTAGAGGAGAGAGTGATGGAGGGGGGGAGAGGTAGAGGAGGGAGAGGTAGAGGAGGGAGTGATGGAGGGAGGGAGAGGTAGAGGAGAGAGTGATGGAGGGGCGGAGAGGTAGAGGAGAGAGTGATGGAGGGGAGGGAGAGGTAGAGGAGGGAGAGGTAGAGGAGGGAGTGATGGAGGGAGGGAGAGGTAGAGGAGGAGGGCCCATCTATAAATCTGTCTCCTGTGCTGACAGGCTCTGGCCGTGTTGTGTGTTTGTTCATTGGCGACGGCTTCAGTTTAAAGGAGAGATAAACAGATAGATGGATCTCCTGGGCTGCGCTGGCGCGGAGAAATGAGATTTCATTTTGGCCAGGTACCCTCAGCAGGTGGAAGAGACAGACATATTTGAGGTGTGTGTGAGTGTGTGTGTGTGTGTGTGTGTGTGTCTGGCTGGCTTACAGGATGTGTTTAACTGTGTGTTTGTGTGTGTGCGTGTGTGTTTGTGTGTGTGCGTGTGTGTGTGTGTCTGGCTGGCTTACAGGATGTGTTTAACTGTGTGTTTGTGTGTGTGCGTGTGTGTTTGTGTGTGTGCGTGTGTGTTTGTGTGTGTGCGTGTGTGTGTGTGTCTGGCTGGCTTACAGGATGTGTTTAACTGTGTGTTTGTGTGTGTGCGTGTGTGTTTGTGTGTGTGCGTGTGTGTGTGTGTCTGGCTGGCTTACAGGATGTGTTTAACTGTGTGTTTGTGTGTGTGCGTGTGTTTGTGCGTGTGCATGTGTGTGTGTGTCTGGCTGGCTTACGTACACTAAGGCTGTCCCCAGCCACTAACCGGACCGGACCGGTTTCATATTGACCATATTTTCGCAGACTGGCCGTCCAGGTGGGAGTGTTGAGTGAGGGTGGGAGTGTTGAGTGAGGGTGGGAGTGTTGAGCGAGGGTGGGAGTGTTGAGCGAGGGTGGGAGTGTTGAGCGAGGGTGGGAGTGTTGAGTGAGGGTGGGAGTGTTGAGTGAGGGTGGGAGTGTTGAGTGAGCATGGGAGTGTTGAGTGAGGGTGGGAGTGTTCAGCGAGTGTGGGAGTGTTGAGCGAGGGTGTGAGTGTTGAGTGAGGGTGGGAGTGTTGAGTGAGCGTGGGAGTGTTGAGCGAGGGTGGGAGTGTTGAGTGAGCGTGTGAGTGTTGAGCGAGGGTGGGAGTGTTGAGTGAGCGTGGGAGTGTTGAGTGAGGGTGGGAGTGTTGAGCGAGTGTGGGAGTGTTGAGTGAGGGTGGGAGTGTTCAGCGAGGGTGGGAGTGTTGAGTGAGCGTAGGAGTGTTGAGCGAGGGTGGGAGTGTTGAGTGAGGGTGGGAGTGTTCAGCGAGGGTGGGAGTGTTGAGTGAGGGTGGGAGTGTTCAGCGAGGGTGGGAGTGTTGAGTGAGGGGGGGAGTGTTCAGCGAGGGTGGGAGTGTTGAGCGAGGGTGGGAGTGTTGAGTGAGGGTGGGAGTGTTGAGTGAGGGTGGGAGTGTTGAGCGAGGGTGGGAGTGTTGAGTGAGTGTGGGAGTGTTGAGCGAGGGTGGGAGTGTTGAGCGAGGGTGGGAGTGTTGAGTGAGCATGGGAGTGTTGAGTGAGCGTGTGAGTGTTGAGCGAGGGTGGGAGTGTTGAGTGAGGGTGGGAGTGTTGAGTGAGGGTGGGAGTGTTGAGTGAGCGTGTGAGTGTTGAGCGAGGGTGGGAGTGTTGAGTGAGGGTGGGAGTGTTGAGCGAGGGTGGGAGTGTTGAGTGAGGGTGGGAGTGTTGAGTGAGCGTGGGAGTGTTGAGTGAGCGTGGGAGTGTTGAGTGAGTGTGGAAGTGTTGAGTGAGGGTGGGAGTGTTGAGCGAGGGTGGGAGTGTTGAGTGAGGGTGGGAGTGTTGAGTGAGGGTGGGAGTGTTCAGCGAGGGTGGGAGTGTTGAGCGAGGGTGGGAGTGTTGAGTGAGCGTGGGAGTGTTGAGTGAGTGTGGAAGTGTTGAGTGAGCGTAGGAGTGTTGAGTGAGGGTGGGAGTGTTGAGTGAGTGTGGAAGTGTTGAGTGAGGGTGGGAGTGTTGAGTGAGGGTGGAAGTGTTGAGTGAGCGTAGGAGTGTTGAGTGAGGGTGGGAGTGTTGAGTGAGGGTGGAAGTGTTGAGTGAGCGTAGGAGTGTTGAGTGAGGGTGGGAGTGTTGAGTGAGGGTGGGAGTGTTGAGTGAGGGTGGGAGTGTTGAGCGAGGGTGGGAGTGTTGAGCGAGGGTGGGAGTGTTGAGCGAGGGTGGGAGTGTTGAGTGAGGGTGGGAGTGTTGAGTGAGGGTGGAAGTGTTGAGTGAGGGTGGGAGTGTTGAGTGAGGGTGGGAGTGTTGAGTGAGGGTGGGAGTGTTGAGCGAGGGTGGGAGTGTTGAGCGAGGGTGGGAGTGTTGAGCGAGGGTGGGAGTGTTGAGCGAGGGTGGGAGTGTTGAGTGAGGGTGGGAGTGTTGAGTGAGGGTGGAAGTGTTGAGTGAGCGTGGGAGTGTTGAGTGAGCGTAGGAGTGTTGAGTGAGCTTAGGAGTGTTGAGTGAGGGTGGGAGTGTTGAGTGAGGGTGGGAGTGTTGAGCGAGGGTGGGAGTGTTGAGTGAGCGTGGGAGTGTTGAGTGAGGGTGGGAGTGTTAAGAGAGCGTGGGAGTGTTGAGTGAGGGTGGGAGTGTTGAGTGAGCGTGGGAGTGTTGAGTGAGCGTGGGAGTGTTGAGCGAGGGTGGGAGTGTTGAGAGAGCGTGGGAGTGTTGAGCGAGGGTGGGAGTGTTAAGCCAGGGTGGGAGTGTTGAGTGAGCGTGGGAGTGTTGAGCGAGTGACAGAACATCATACAGTAGTAACATGTCAAAAAGACATTCCTTCTTTCATTCCTTCTAACAAGTTTAGTTAGAAGTTAGTAAGAGTAACTCTTAGGCTGTGTGTCCACCAACGAGCTGAATGTAGCTGAACAAGCTCACAGCTGCGTAGAGAAGCACTAGAGCCGGGGTTTAGAGCTGGCTAGGCTACCCATGTTTTACAGCTACGTTAGCAACGAGTGTCGTGTTTTTTCAGACTGCAGATTAACTAGCCTGGTTAAGATAGCTAGCTAATGTTAGCTAGTGCTAACGTTCGCTGTCTGCAGTTTTGCCAAAAACTGACCGCTGTCGTCATCAGAACAGCCGTTTACAGCCTGCGCTCTAGCACAACAAGTTCAACTAAAAGCCTAGAGGCTAGGGAGTTGGTGAGGAGAGAGGTGGAGGTGAGGACGAGGAGGCTAGGAAGGTGGTGAGGAGAGAGGTGGAGGTGAGGACGAGGAGGCTAGGGGGGTGAGGACGAGGAGGCTAGGGAGGTGGTGAGGAGACTTGTAGACGGGGTATTCAGATGTATGCTGGTCAGTGTTTCATGTTGTTGGTGTTCTCTTGGCAGAGTGATGATGCTGCTGTGAACCCCACAGATACACAGGTGAGCGTTGTGCTGTGAAATGGTGAAATGATGAGTGGCTGTTATGAAAACTCAGTCCCATCGCTGTGGGCGTGATTAACGCTTCGCTGGGCCCGGTAGCTAATGGGTCACGACCCGGTGGTTGAGGACCACTGACGACGGGATGTGTTAACTGTGTGTGTGTGTGTGTGTGTGTGTGTGTGAGTGTGTATGTGTGTGTGTGTGTGTGTGTGTGTGTGTGTGTGTGTGTGTGTGTGTGTGTGTGTGAGCATGTGTGTGTGAGCATGTGTGTGTGTGTGAGCATGTGTGTGTGTGTGTGTGTGTGTGAGCGTGTGTGTGTGTGTGTGTCTGGCTGGCTTACTACAGGATGTGCTAACTGTGTGAGTGTGTGTGTGTGTATGTGTGTGTGTGTTTGTGTGTGTGTGTGTGTGTGTGTGTGTGTGTGTGTGTGTGTGTGTGTGTGTGTGTGTGTGTGGTATGTATGTGTGTGTGAGAGCGTGTGTGTGTTTTCTTAGCGCCCGTGCTCTGTCGTGTCCGTCGGCGCGTCCTGAAATCCCCCCGATCCCCGGCAGACTGAAAAAGACTGACAGGTCTGTCTTTGTGGGGACGTCTCTTCACTCCAGACTGTAAACCATCGTCGCCGTCGTGATCAAAGACCGTCCTCGCCGTCGTGATCAAAGACCGTCCTCGCCGTTGTGATCAAAGACCGTCCTCGCCGTTGTGATCAAAGACCGTCCTCGCCGTCGTGCTGCTGACTGTAGTCGTCTCTCAGCTGACAGCGCGGCGATCAAAACCACATCGGCTTCCTCCACGCTCCCTTTCATCCCCAGAATGCATCTGTTTACCGTCCGTCTCTCTCCTCAACAACTCAGGATCCATTATTCATGATCTTAATCATCCCTTCATCTCTTCATCCCTTCATCGCAGGTGTGTTGATATGTCTCTTTTGAGCGAAGGAAGATTAACTCCAACTAAAGTAAATAATAAAGGTAAATGAACTATAACTGCATTTAATGCTGAAAATGACATCTTGAAGGCTCATTGATGTTGACAGCTATTTATCCTAAACATTCTCCTTCAGTCAAAGGCACATCTGACTGTATATAATAATCTCACTGCAACATGCAAATAACGCTACACATCTACATGTGTGTCCCCCGTTTGGATATCCTATGTCCCCCTTGTTCATGTCTGTCCCCGTGTTCCTCACTAAAGAACAATCTCTCATCCATCAGGACGTGTCACAGGTGAGAACGTGTTCCTCACTAAAGAACAATCTCTCATCCATCAGGACAGGTCACAGGTGAGAACGTGTTCCTCACTAAAGAACAATCTCTCATCCATCAGGACAGGTCACAGGTGAGAACGTACCTCACCTCGTTACGGTGGCCTCAAGAACACAGACCATGGATTGGATTCAGTCAGTCTGTCAGTAACGAGCTGAGCTTCCGGACCACCGGACTACAGCTCTTGAGAGGAAGAGTCCTTGGTCCTGATTGGACTACAGCTCTTGAGAGGAAGAGTCCTTGGTCCTGATTGGACTACAGCTCTTGAGAGGAAGAGTCCTTGGTCCTGATTGGACTACAGCTCTTGAGAGGAAGAGTCCTTGGTCCTGATTGGACTACAGCTCTTGAGAGGAAGAGTCCTTGGTCCTGATTGGACTACAGCTCTTGAGAGGAAGAGTCCTTGGTCCTGATTGGACGGCCCCAGCTGCAGTGAAGGCTCATGGGAGCTGGCAGCTGTGGTTCCCTTGCCCCGGGTACACGCGACGGGGAGCGCACCAACCACAACAACACAACAACAACCACAACAACCACAACAACAACAACAGGTTCAGGCCTCGTTGATCATCATCGACCTCCCAGCTGCCGAATGGATGACGTCACACGCGGGGACATGTCGAGCACATGGGGGCGTGCTTGTGACCCGGTGAGACACTGTGAATGTTGGGGTGTCGGTCACATGGGGGTACGGAGTCATGCAGAGAGATCATGAGAGAAGTGGGTGAAGTCGTTGCTCAATCCCAGAGAGGAAACAGCTGCTCTCTTCAGACCGTTTCTCTCTCAGACAAGTTGCTCAACTCACTGGTTCATTCTTAACAGTAAACAAGGAAACAACGAGGGTGACTTCCTCCCTGAGACACTCTCAAGATCACTCACTCAAGATCACATCCTCTCTTGACACACACACACACACACACGCACACACACACGCACACAAACACACACACACACGCACACACACACACACACACACACACACACACACGCATGCACGCACGCACACAGACACACACGCACACGCACACGTACACACGCACACACACACACACACACACACACACACACACACACACACACACCGTTTCTTTCGTAACCTGACCCAGATGACCTTGGAGGATGGAGAGAGACAGAGAGGAGGGGGGGGGGGGGGGTATGGAGTGATGAAAACAGAATGTTGACACTACTTCTGTCCTGCCCCCCTCTCTCTCTCTCTCTCTCTCTCTCTCTCTCTCCCTCTCTCTCTCTCTATCCCTCTCTCCCTCTCTCTCTCCCTCTCTCTCTCCCTCTCTCTCTCTCTCTCTCTCTCTCTCCCTCTCTCTCTCTCTCTCTCTCTCCCTCTCTCTCCCCTCTCTCTCTCTCTCTCTCTCTCTCTCCCTCTCCCTCTCTCTATCCCTCTCTCCCTCTCTCTCTCCCTCTCTCTCTCCCTCTCTCTCTCTCTCTCTCTCTCTGTTGGAGCCAGAATTAACTTTATATTGATTTGACCTGGGATAAGAAAATGTGTAAGAAAAATAGATATATGGTATATGGAATTAGGAGGTCAGAACGTAACAATTGAGATTATGGTATAATTTGATACAGTATATTGTTATGTTTGCATGCAATATGGTTTGCCATGGTTTATTCTATTCTATGCTTACCTGTAGGCCTCACCCCCGCCCCGGGGGGTAGTATCGTAGCTATCTATTAATTGAGGTAAGGAAACGCCCCTGGGGGGAATCCTAGTGAGACGGGGTGCGGAACAGCTTTTTGACCACGATAACACGATAACACGACACCACGACACGCTCAAACAAAGACTAAACTAGACTAAACTAAACCAATGCAAATCATGGAAATATAATTGTATTTTGTTTATTGGGACGAAGAGCCGCGCTAAATATTTTGTTGTACTTTTACGCATAATAAATGCCATTTTTGTTGGAATTATAAACCTGGATCTCCGCGTTGCTCTATTGGAATTTTGGATTGGATACGTGCGTCATTAACCCCGCTCCCGCTTGGACAGTGGCTATTGGAAGGCAGTAGGCCTACACGTTTAAAGAATAAGCCACTATATCAAGTCAAAAAGCTCCGCTAAGGATTATCAACTCAAGGAACGCACACAGGACAGCCATGCATGGATGGATGATTCCGGTCGTGAGTAACCCGAATCAATGAATGAGCTGGATTGCTGTGTTTGATCGAACATATATTGGAAGTGCCGCTGCGCACTAAACTGGATGTTTGATGTGCGAAGGAAATCATAACAAAGCGTTAATCATGGTGAATAACGGAGGTGCCGCTGCGCACTACTGAAATGTTTAATGTGGGAACGCAATCACAAACAAACAACAAACAAACAAATGTCAAACAGCGCTGTGAATAATATAAACTAAAAACTGATCAACTGAATGAACTTAAACGAACACTTGTGTGTAGACCAAAAGGAAAGAGATCGTGTACATGGCCCGTGCTAAACAAAACAGATGTGATAAAAGTGATCTAAAAGAAACAATGACGGATCAAAGCGCAAAGACTGCTGCCGAAGCAGAGGAGTTATTAAAATCATTAGTTGCAACCCGCAGAGGAAAAATGGGAGTTTGCACCAGAAAAATGAATGAAATTAAAACTTTGCAGGAAGAAAATGCTGCTGATCAATTACATGATGCTTGGATCGTTCTCGAATCATTCAATCGAGCCATCAAAGAATTCAATGATGCGCATCAATCTGTGCAAGCGCTCTTATCAGAGGATGAGAAGGCCATAGATCAAGTGGAATGGTATGAGCCCAGAATGACAAATTTCCAATACTTTATTAAGGACGTTAAAACATGGAAAATTCAGTTGGATCAATTGGAACAGGAAAAGGTTTCACACCTGGACAGCATTTCTAATGCATCTCACAAATCCAGAAGGTCTAAGGATGGATCAAAGGCCTCGACTAAGGCCTCCACAGTCTCCTCTGCATGCAAGAAAGCAGAGGCTGAGAAAGCAGCCCTGGTGGCCCGTGCAGCAGCACTGCAGAACAAACATGCTCTGAAACTCCAGGAGGTGGAACTGAAACTCCAGGAGGTGGAACTGAAAACCAAAATGGAAAGAATGGAGTTGGAAACTGATATAGCAGCATCAGCGGCCAGAATAAAAGTCCTTCAAAGTGTCGATATGGAGGATGACGATCAATCTCAAGGGGATGGCATGAACGCGTATCTGGATGATCATAAGTCCAAGACCACAGATAATGTGGAACCTGAAATGTCAGTGTTGGAGTTTGTGGAAATAACTGCTGTTCCTAAAACACCATTACAAAGGGCTTTAGACCACCACAATCCTCAGGGAGCCACTGGAAGGCCCAGTCAATCCAGAACTCACGATCAATCTAGAGCTCACCGTCAGTCCAGAGCTCACGATCAATCTAGGGCTCACAGTCAGTCCAGAGTGAACAATAGGGACATTCAACTTCAACTACATTCAACTACAGGCACTGGTGACATCACCACTGGCACACGGAGGCAGAGTAACATTGCTGACCTCATCATCATGCAGCAGAAACTAGCCTTACTCCCGGCTAGGGAGATCACTGTGTTTGACGGTGACCCTCTAACCTACCAATCATTCGCCAGCTCGTTTGAGTATTTGGTTGAAGACAAGAATAATAGCAGTCATGACAGGCTCTACTTTCTTGAGCAGTACACCTCTGGCCAGCCCAGGGACCTTGTACGCAGCTGCCTGCACATGGACGCACAGAAAGGCTATGTTGAAGCCAAACGGCTACTAGCTAAACACTTCGGAAATGAAGTCAAAATCACAAGCGCGTACGTGGAGAAAGCATTAAATTGGACAACCATCAAGGCCGATGATGGGAAAGGACTGCATACTTATGCACTTTATCTAAGAGGATGTTATAATGCAATGCAGGATTTAGAGTATATGGATGAGCTTGACATTCCCTCAAATCTAAGGTTGATGACATCTAGGCTTCCATACAAGTTACGAGAAAGATGGAGAGCAACAGCATATGACACATTGCAGAGAACCAACAGGAGGGCTAGATTCCAGAATCTTGTGGAATTCATGGAGAGACAAGCTGAAATCCTTTTGGACCCATTATTTGGGGATATACAACAAGATCCCCTCTCCGGCAGAAAGGTGGTCCCAAAGACCAGGACAGCTGACCTCAAACAGCAGACAAAATCACTGAAGAGTAGAGGGAGCAGCTTCGCTACAACAGTAGCTGTAGTGACTGATGGTGCCTCTGCAAGTCATTCATTCAAAAAACAGCAACAGCAGCAACAACAATGCAACATACCGGTTTCATGGGCTGCTACTGCCACATGTGTATTTTGTCAAGGCAAGCACACACTTACTGATTGCCCAAGGTTCAAAACTCAGCCACACAAATCAAAAGTTGAGTTTCTTAAGGTGAACGGAAATTGCTTCGGATGTCTGATAAAGGGACATCTAAGTAAGGACTGTAACAGGAAGCTCACATGTCAAAAGTGTCAAAGGAGGCACCCGACCGTGCTGCACATTGAGAGGACAGAGACCTCAAGCCCGGAACCTCAACAAAAGGTTGCTGCCGTTGAAACTAAGGAAACATCAGTCAGCAGTGCTCTCGTTTCAGCTGGTGAAGCAACCGGGGCCGGCAAGGATTGTGCACTGGCGATTGTGCCAGTCCGGGTTAAGGTGGCTAAGGGAAATGATTTCGTCTTAGCCTATGCATTTCTTGATCCCGGCAGTTCAGCAACGTTCTGCACGGAGAACCTAATGAGGCGTCTGAATGCGAGAGGACGTAAAACAGAGATCCTGCTGCAAACAATGGGGCAGGAAAGACTGGTCAAGAGTTATGAACTCACTGGTTTGGAGGTAGGCCATCTAGAGGGTGGTATGTACCTCGACCTACCAAGGGTTTACACCCAGGATAAGATCCCAGTCACAAAGGAGAAGATGCCCACCCAGAAGGATCTGAGAAGATGGCCGCATCTCAAAGGGATACAGTTAAATGAGATTGATGCAGATATCGAGCTTCTGATAGGAATCAATGTCCCTAAAGCGATGGAACCTTGGCGCATAATCAACAGCCAGAGGAATGGACCATATGCAGTCAAGACAGTATTGGGATGGGTGGTCAATGGTCCACTCAATTCTTGCACTGCTATGGAAGGATCTGGACCTACGGCAGTGACAGCCAACCGCATATCAATTGCTGATCTGGGAGAGCTCCTCATCAGGCAATACAACCAGGACTTCTCTGAAAAGGAATACGAAGAGAAGAGTGAAATGTCGGTGGAGGATAAGAGGTTTATGGAAATCGCAACAAGCTCAGGATACCTCCAAGAAGGTCACTACCACTTACCCTTACCTCTGCGGCGTGAGAAGGACATGGTCATGCCAGACAACCATGATATGGCAGAGCAGCGCACCATGAACCTACTGAGGAGGTTCAAGAAAGATGAGCACTACGCAAGGGAGTATAAGGACTTCATGGTGGACATTATCAATAAAGGATATGGAGAGAAAGTGCCGCAGGAACAGTTAAACCGGAAAGACGGACAGGTATGGTATATACCTCATCACGGTGTCTATCATAAGCAGAAGGGCAAGCTTAGAGTAGTGTTTGACTGTACATCGACATACAAAGGCACCTCTCTTAACAAGGAACTCCTTCAAGGCCCTGACCTAGCAAACACCTTAATTGGTGTCTTGCTCAGGTTCCGCCAGGAACACATTGCTATTATGGGAGATATAGAAGCGATGTTCTACCAGGTGCGAGTCCAGGACAAGCACAAGGACCTACTGAGATTCTTCTGGTGGCCAGGCGGTGACACCAGCAAGCCCTTGGAGGCATATCGAATGACAGTGCATCTCTTCGGCGCCGTGTCATCACCCAGTATCGCCAACTTTGCTCTACAACAAACTGCGGAAGACAACACCGAGAGGTATGATGAAGAGGTAACTGAGACTATCAAACGCAACTTCTACGTTGATGATTGCCTCAAGTCCGTAGCCACAGTAGAACAAGCTATCAAGCTCACCAAAAACCTCCAGGGGGCATGCTCCCAGGGAGGCTTCATACTGACCAAATGGGTTAGTAACAGTCGAGAGGTACTGGCATCTATACATGAAGAGCATCGAGCAAAACACGTCAAGGATTTGGACATGGACAGAGAAAAGCCGCCTCTGGAAAGGGCGCTTGGGATTCAATGGAGCATCGAAAGTGACACGTTCACCTTCAGAGTCACCATCAAGAGCAGACCACCGACTAGGAGGGGCATCCTCTCCACCGTCAGCTCGATCTACGACCCATTAGGTTTCCTTTGTCCGTTCATTCTAAAGGCCAAGCAGATTCTCCAAGGGCTCTGCATTCTTGCAGACGGCTTTATGTGAGGTGGAGGCAATCATGAACGACCGACCAATAACAACTGCGTCAAGTGATCCTAACGATCTAGAGCCCCTCACTCCAAACCACCTACTCCAACTGAAAGCCAAACCAATCATACCACCAGGATTATTCCATAAGGGAGACCTCTACTCACGGAGGAGATGGAAGCAAGCACAATTCCTGGCGGACCTCTTCTGGAGGAGATGGATTAGGGAATATCTCCCGCTCATGCAGCAAAGGAGCAAGTGGAATAACCCTAAACGCAACCTCAGTCCTGACGATCTTGTTGTCATAGTCGATGACACAGCACCCAGGAACTCGTGGCTCCTGGGCCGTGTAGTGAAGACCTTGCCAGGTAACAAAGGTCTTGTTCGGAGTGTGCTAGTGAAGACAAAAACTAACATTCTACAAAGACCTGTTGATAAGCTCTGTCTGCTCCTGGAAGCAGTTGACTGAGCTTGAGACTTCGAGAATCAACAGTCAACACACAAACACACACGCATATACCCATACCGGGACTGTTTTGCATCCAGCAGCTGGACTATTGCACCTTTGCACACACGAAAGACTTGAGCCTATTCAGGTGCTATGAACTTTGGAACTATTGACCTTTTTTCATGGACTATGGACTCTGAAACAATGATATAACGTTGACGTATCATAATTGATGTATGTTGTTTGGTGAATTGCATGGTGTGGTGTACATTGTACAATTTATTGGTTTCTTGAATTATGGATTATTGGCTCCGTGGACTATAATTTGAGTAATTGTTTTGCTATGGCATTACCAATTAGGGGCCGGAATGTTGGAGCCAGAATTAACTTTATATTGATTTGACCTGAGATAAGAAAATGTGTAAGAAAAATAGATATATGGTATATGGAATTAGGAGGTCAGAACGTAACAATTGAGATTATGGTATAATTTGATACAGTATATTGTTATGTTTGCATGCAATATGGTTTGCCATGGTTTATTCTATTCTATGCTTACCTGTAGGCCTCACCCCCGCCCCGGGGGGTAGTATCGTAGCTATCTATTAATTGAGGTAAGGAAACGCCCCTGGGGGGAATCCTAGTGAGACGGGGTGCGGAACAGCTTTTTGACCACGATAACACGATAACACGACACCACGACACGCTCAAACAAAGACTAAACTAGACTAAACTAAACCAATGCAAATCATGGAAATATAATTGTATTTTGTTTATTGGGACGAAGAGCCGCGCTAAATATTTTGTTGTACTTTTACGCATAATAAATGCCATTTTTGTTGGAATTATAAACCTGGATCTCCGCGTTGCTCTATTGGAATTTTGGATTGGATACGTGCGTCATTAACCCCGCTCCCGCTTGGACAGTGGCTATTGGAAGGCAGTAGGCCTACACGTTTAAAGAATAAGCCACTATACTCTCTCTCCCTCTCTCTCTCTCTCTCTCTCTCTCTCCCTCTCTCTCTCCCTCTCTCTCTCTCTCTCTCTCTCTCTCTCTCCCTCTCTCTCTCCCTCTCTCTCTCTCTCTCCCTTTCTCTCTCTCTCTCTCTCTCTCTCTCTCTCTCTCTCTCTCTCTCTCTCTCTCTCTTCTCTTGTCTTTTGTCCAGATGTTTCCCCCAAGGATTCTCTCTTTCCGGCAGATCAGCTCTGAGACGAGGCTCCACCCCCACAATCCCCCACACTCACACACACTCACACACACTCACACACACTCACACACACACACACACACACACACACACACACACACACACACACACACACTCACCCCCACAATCTCCCACAATCCCCCACAATCCCCCACACACACACACACTCACACACACACACACACACACACACACACACACATACACACACTCACACACACACACACACACACACACACACTCACACACACACACACACACACATACACACACTCACACACACACACACACTCACACACACACACACACACACACACACACTCACAATCCCCCACACTCACACACACACACACACACACACACACACACACACACACACTCACACACTCACACACACTCACACACACACACACACACACCCACACTCACACACACACACTCACACACACACACTCACACCAGGGGTGTGAGAGCCGATACAGATAGTAGCTTATTGTTGGGTTGGCTTGAGCTGACACATTCTGTAGACACACAGAAATCACAGACAATATGAACACACACACACACACACACACACACACACACACAGACACACACACACACACACACACACACACAACACACACACACACACCAGCTCATGACACAAGCCACCTGGGGTCAGTGCGCATGCTAGCAGTGATTGCCCGGCCAACCCCGGCTTGACATTTCTGGGACTCAGCTGGGGACGGGGGGGGGGGGGGGGGGGCGGGGGACGGGGGGGGGGGACTCAGGCGTGATCCAGAAGGTCAAGGTGGGGGGAGGGGGGTGGGGGGGGGGGTCCAGGAAGCGAAGAAGTGGAGGCGTGGAAGCAGGGGGACATCTGCTTAACGCTTCGTGTCTCTCTAACCGTCTCTCTAACCATCTCTCTAACCGTCTCTCTAACGCGTCTCTCTAACCGTCTCTCTAACCCGTCTCTCTAACCGTCTCTCTAACGCTCTCTCTCTAACCGTCCCTCTAACCGTCTCTCTAACCGTCTCTCTAACCGTTTCTCTAACCCGTCTCTCTAACCGTCTCTCTAACCGTCTCTCTAACCGTCTCTCTAACGCGTCTCTCTAACCGTCTCTCTAACCGTCTCTCTAACCGTCTCTCTAACCGTCTCTCTAACCGTCTCTCTAACCGTTTCTCTAACCCGTCTCTCTAACCGTCTCTCTAACGCGTCTCTCTAACCCGTCTCTCTAACCGTCTCTCTAACCGTCTCTCTAACGCTCTCTCTCTAACCATCTCTCTAACCCAGTGGTTCTTAACCTTGTTGGAGGTACTGAACCCCACCAGTTCCATATGCGCATTCACCGAACCCTTC
>NC_140250.1:222183-224683 GCF_949987555.1 Borostomias antarcticus | reverse complement strand
GGTCTCTCAGATGGAGGTGAAGCGTTGTGAATCTCCTGGTCTCAGATGGAGGTGAAGCGTTGTGAATCTCCTGGTCTCAGATGGAGGTGAAGCGTTGTGAATCTCCTGGTCTCTCAGATGGAGGTGAAGCGTTGTGAATCTCCTGGTCTCAGATGGAGGTGAAGCGTTGTGAATCTCCTGGTCTCTCAGATGGAGGTGAAGCGTTGTGAATCTCCTGGTCTCTCAGATGGAGGTGAAGCGTTGTGAATCTCCTGGTCTCTCAGATGGAGGTGAAGCGTTGTGAATCTCCTGGTCTCTCAGATGGAGGTGAAGCGTTGTGAATCTCCTGGTCTCTCAGATGGAGGTGGAAGCGACGAACAGCCCAACCTTTCTGTGAATCAGCTGGGATATCGGCCACCTTCCTCACTCATCAATTTCCTAAAGGGCACACGATCCTCCACTATCAGTCAGCATGCCTCCCGCAGCTGTGTGTGTGTGTGTGTGTGTGTGTGTGTGCGCGCGAGAGACAGAGAGAGATAAAGAGAGAGTGTGTGTGTGTGTGCGCGAGAGAGAGATAAAGAGAGAGAGTGTGTGTGTGTGTGTGTGTGCGCGCGAGAGACAGCAGAGAGAGAGAGATAAAGAGAGAGTGTGTGTGTGTGCGCGAGAGAGAGATAAAGAGAGAGAGTGTGTGTGTGTGTGTGTGTGTGTGTGTGTGTGTGTGTGCGTGAGAGAGAGATAAAGAGAGAGAGTGTGTGTGTGTGTGTGTGTGTGTGTGTGCGTGAGAGAGAGATAAAGAGAGAGAGTGTGTGTGTGTGTGTGTGTGTGTGTGTGTGTGTGTGTGTGTGTGTGTGAGAGGGTGTGTAGGAGGCAGTGGGCTGCCATATGAAAATCAGGGCAGCAGAAGCCTTCACATCAATAACAGCCCAGAACCCTGTTCTCTCCCGGACTGAGAGGAACACCAGGGAACCAGAACCCTGTTCTCTCCCGGTCTGAGAGGAACACCAGGGGAGCAGAACCCTGTTCTCTCCCGGTCTGAGAGGAACACCAGGGAACCAGAACCCTGTTCTCTCCCGGTCTGAGAGGAACACCAGGGGAGCAGAACCCTGTTCTCTCCCGGTCTGAGGGGAACACCAGGGAACCAGAACCCTGTTCTCTCCCGGTCTGAGAGGAACACCAGGGGAGCAGAACCCTGTTCTCTCCCGGTCTGAGAGGAACACCAGGGGAGCAGAACCCTGTTCTCTCCCGGTCTGAGAGGAACACCAGGGGAGCAGAACCCTGTTCTCTCCCGGTCTGAGGGGAACACCAGGGAACCAGAACCCTGTTCTCTCCTGGTCTGAGAGGAACACCAGGGAACCAGAACCCTGTTCTCTCCCGGTCTGAGAGGAACACCAGGGAACCAGAACCCTGTTCTCTCCCGGTCTGAGAGGAACACCAGGGGAGCAGAACCCTGTTCTCTCCCGGTCTGAGAGGAACACCAGGGAACCAGAACCCTGTTCTCTCCCGGTCTGAGAGGAACCCCAGGGGAGCAGGTGCTCTAAATACAGGCTGGGAGAACAGGATCTACCTGACACCATTACTGTAACGTTAGGGGAGACTGAGGAACGCTCAAGAGTGAGAGGAGCAGAGGGTGTGTGAGCGCTGAGGAGTGTCTCAGGGGTCAGGGTCAGGGTCAGGGTCAGGGTCAGGGTCAGGGCTAGGAGCAGAGTGTGTGTGAGCACTGAGCAGCGTCTGACCTGAGCCGTGGTCCCAGCAGCCCTCCTGGTGCGTCCGTGGGACAGCCACTCCGCCGTCACCGTCCGCCCCCCGAGGACCCCTGTCACAAAGAGACATCAATTCAATCAAAAAAATATTTATTTATACTCAGTGGAGTGGGGGGGGGTGGGGGGGGGGGTGCAGTGAGAAGCACGACAACACAGGTCATGACACGGTCAGAGGTCAGAGGCAGGGGTCAAACACGTCATGACCCGGTCAGAGGCAGGGGTCAAACACAGGCCTCTAACCCAACCACACGGGTCAACTCACGAGGTGACACTGTGTTCCACAACTGCCTGTTGATGGACTTGGGTGAGTCAGTTTTATTGATATGGGATGATAGGGTTGTCTTTATGTATGTATGTCCTGTGATAGAGGGGCGAGACACACGAATTTCCCCAATTTACCCGAATTTCCTTATTTATCTATCTTCAGAGACAGGGACACAATGCGCTTCACAAATCATCAAATAAAAATGCGAAAAAGAACAAAAACACTAAAAACTGAATAAAAATCGTGGTTTATTAATTTGCACGGTTACTGGGTCAGAAGCAGAAGAGAGACCGAGGGTATTCTAGTATCATCCATCCACCAACTATGAAAACACTTGTGTGTTCAGCACACAACACAAGGTCCACGGCTACAACCCATGAATTCTAACTAGACTTGAAATGAACTAGAACCATGGAAACGGAAATGAAGGGTGTAGTTCAAACCACAGAACCCTACAGCCGATGAGGTCACTTCCCTTCGTAGTGAGCACGGTGAA
>NC_140250.1:179864-214483 GCF_949987555.1 Borostomias antarcticus | reverse complement strand
TCCACAGTACTGAGGTGCTACATTATTAAAGAGTGAGTAGTATTATAGTAGTATTATAGTAGTATTATAGTAGTATTAAAGTAGTATTATAGTAGTATTAATGGTCCTTCGCTGCACGGCCACACAGCTCTGCTCACCATCTTGGCACTTTTCTTGTGTTCCTCTCACCAAAGCCTGTGTGTGTGTGTGTGTGTGTGTGTGTGTGTGTGTGTGTGTGTGTGTGTGTGTGTGTGTGTGTGTGTGTGTGTGTGTGTGCAGCTCTATATCACGGTAATGAAAAGTGATGAGGCGGTCTGGAGGAGATGTGCTGGGAAGTATTAAGTGAATATGGGCTTTGTTCCAAATTTGACAGTCAAAGCAAATTATGGAGAATTTTATCTCCCCCGCCATTTAAAGTTACGTAACACCAACAGCGTTATCATTTAGGCTAAATAGCAACTGACGCTCACTCCTTCATAGAGTGCTTTGCAGTCACCCCGTGTGTAATAAGAGCTTACGCCATGTTCCTCCCCCAAGTGCACATTAACGCTCCTCGAGCTGAGAGAATATGAAACTGGGGCGAGAAGCAGGCGGGCGAGGAGCACAGCGGACAGACGTCCGGATGAGAACGCCGTCAGACACGTGCTCCCCCTCCGACGCGCGGCCGAGCCTCAGACCGACACGCTGAGGACGGTGAATCATGACTGAGAGAGAAGTGCCCACCTCTTGTCGATTCCACGCATCAAACCGCTGAAGAGACGACCTCCCGGTCAAACCCACCAGGCGCTCGTACGGTACTCATGTGGGGGCGAAGGAGAGGTTGAAAATGGAGCATTTAAGTCGCCAGCGGAAGTTGTGCAGAGCGGCAGACCATAATAGCGCACATACCGGCTCCAACCTCCCCCTCCTGGTGGACATACAGCTCTCATCCCATTTCACATTCTTCTAGCCTTACAGAGGACAGTCAGCCAGTCAGTCAGCCAGTCAGTCAGTCAGTCAGCTAGTCAGTCAGTCAGTCAGTCAGTCAGACAGTCAGTCAGTCAGTCAGTCAGTCAGTCAGTCAGTCAGTCAGCTAGTCAGTCAGTCAGTCAGCCAGTCAGTCAGTCAGCTAGTCAGTCAGTCAGACAGTCAGCCAGTCAGTCAGCTAGTCAGTCAGTCAGTCAGTCAGTCAGTCAGACAGTCAGTCAGTCAGTCAGTCAGTCAGTCAGTCAGTCAGTCAGCTAGTCAGTCAGTCAGTCAGCCAGTCAGCCAGTCAGTCAGTCAGTCAGTCAGTCAGTCAGTCAGTCAGTCAACCAGTCAGTCAGTCAGTCAGTCAGCCAGTCAGTCAGTCAGCCAGTCAGTCAGTCAGTCAGTCAGTCAGTCAGTCAACCAGTCAGTCAGTCAGTCAGTCAGTCAGTCAGTCAGTCAGCCAGTCAGTCAGTCAGACCCCCTCACAGTGAGTTCTGTGTTGGCCCAGCATGTAGAGAACAGCCCCGGGTCACGTGCGCTGCCCCAGGTCACGTGGGCTGGTCTTAATAAGCCTACGATTGTGTTGTAAACACGATGTTGTATCACAGGCAGATGTTCTGTGCTGGAAAGCCGCTGAGCTCGGCGTCATTTGAGACGGTGCTTATAAATACCAAGCATCATAAAGGTCACAATATACTCCAGTTTCGTATGTGTGGCCGATTATGTACGTAGCCTTGTTCACATGCTGCACTCTTTATGTCTAAACGGAGGTTTAGAAGCTGTATCCACTCGGAGGCAGGTCAGCGACAACTAAACTATATTTGCATTCTTTCACGCTCAGGTTTAAATGTTAAATGGACTGCACTTATATAGCGCTTTTCCACCTTAGCAGCACTCAAGGCGCTTTACAATGCTGCCATGCAAGGTGCTAACCTGCTCATTGGGAACAATTTGGGGTTAGGTGTCTTGCTCAAGGACACTTTGACATGTGGACAGTCGGAGCTGGGATTCGAACCACTGACCCTTCGATCATTGACCTACCCGCTCTACCAACTGAGCTACAGCCACCCCATTAATATGTGACACATCAACCTGACTTTGACCTGTTGCCAGTTTCTCGCTCACGATTCAGGCATGAGTTACCCGCTAAGGTGCAGCAACCACGTCCCATCACACAGTGTGAAGCTGCAGAACAGCGCACAGAACTTCCCTTCAAGATTCACCACCGTTGTGTGCGTGAACTACTACTTCTTTGCCATTTCCTGCTTCCATCTCGCACGGTGTGGGAGGATGGTTGATATAGCCCCGGGGTTGGTGTTGGTATTGCGCCCTGCGTACGCATGAACTCAAGGCCCAGAAACATGAGCACATAGGAGCACCAGACGCAGGCAGGATACGTGCATCAACAAATCAATTAAAGTGAATAAATAAGACAGACAGACAGACAGACAGATAGACAGACAGACAGACAGACAGACAGACAGACAGACAGACAGACAGACAGACAGACAGACAGACAGACAGACAGACAGACAGACAGATAGATAGATAGATAGATAGATAGATAGATAGATAGATAGATAGATAGATAGATAGATAGATAGATAGATAGATAGATAATACATCCACAGAGCTTTTAGAAAGTATTGCTTTTCCCCCCACAAGAAGTATTGGTTGTGAAGTTAATATTTTTTAAATGTTGACGGTCCTAAATGCATGTTGTGTTTCTCGTCTGAGAGCTTCTAGCGCTCGAGAGCCAGTAACATTACCGCGGTTTCTGGGCGTGATCAAAATAACTATTCGCTCATGATCCTTGTTAGAGTTTTTATTTTTATGATTCATCTACACAAAAATGTTATCTCTGGCGCATTCAAAGCTGGCCCAGTTAGTTACTGTCTAGAAGACGAGAAGGCGAGAGAATGAAGCGCCATTCCCTCAAGGGTCACAGAGAGCACTGCTGATAGAGAGCATCTTTGAAATGCATTAGTCGTGGACGAAGAGAAATGAGATAGGAATTGAATTGAGTTGCTGCTGAGCATCCCAGAACAAACAAATCTCTCTCTCTCTCTGTCTCTCTCTCTCTCTCTCTCTCTCTCTCTCTGTGTGTCTCTCTCTCTCTCTCTCTCTCTCTCTCTCTCTCTCTCTCTGTGTGTCTCTCTCTCTCTCTCTCTCTCTCTCTCTCTCTCTCTCTGTGTCTCTCTCTGTGTCTCTCTGTGTGTCTCTCTTTGTGTCTCTCTCTGTGTCTCTCTGTGTGTCTCTATGTGTCTCTCAGTCTCTCAGAGTGTGTTATGTATGTAATATGAGACACTGTTGATTTAGTGTGATTACATCGCACTCTCATTCTCTCCCTCTGAACCGTGGGCTAAGACATGATTTGTATTAGCTTTATTTGCTTTTCTCCGGGACGCAGCAGGGGCGAGATTGTTTTGGCCCGCGCCGTGTTCAAAGATATGAGGCTGTAACAGGAGTCAGAACATCCACTGAAGAAGAACTACAACTCCCCCCCCCCCCCACCCCCCATCAATACAACAAGCCACAAACTACATGTCCCATAGTCAACATCCCAGTTGAAAAATCAAAAACAAAATCTTTTTCCTAAAGGAGTTGAGGTCGATTCCTGTGAGAAGAGATCACACATCAGAGCTAGTCTTATGACAGGAGAACTTGAGGACGATAATCATTCCATTTATACACCAAGAAACAGTGCTAGTCTATAACAGTTACAGTTATAACGATAGAGGAACCTTCTGAAAAAATAGCGCCTTTTTGTGTTGGGCCACTACTATGCTATAGACTACCTAGAAAGTGCTACCAGATTATTCTCTGCACTCGTCTCATTAAACTTTATGTTTAATTTCGGGCATATTTAATAGAGTGACACACCAAGCCACGTAGGCTAATTAATAGGCTAGTAGACTATTTAGTAAATCAGCAATTTGCCTCTTTTACGCACGAACAGTCATATCTGCCTGAAGATGTTGGCATGCCTTAGTTACAGCCAGAGATGAGAGTGTACTGTATATCCTACTGTAACATTAGGCTACGTCTCTAATTCCTTTTAAGGACATTAGAAGAGCAATACCATTCCAACTAAAGTTTGAGTGCTCAAATTACACCGAACCCGTTTTCAAGCCAAGGCTGGAAATACAAAAACACAAAGGCTTAGAAATACAAAAACACAAAGGCTTAGAAATACAAAAACACAAAGGCTTAGAAATACAAAAACACAAAGGCTTGGAAGGGCTCGTCTGTTCCAGATCCCGTCTCACGCGCAACTGGTAGAGAGAGAAGAAGAGAAGAGAAGAAGAGAAGAGAAGAGAAGAGAAGAGAAGAGAAGAGAAGAGAAGAGAAGAGAAGAGAAGAGAAGAGAAGAGAAGAGAAGAGAAGAGAAGAGAAGAGAAGAGAAGAGAAGAAGAGAAGAGAAGAGAAGAAGAGAAGAAGAGAAGAAGAGAGATGGAGAACTTTTATGACAAGGCGCGCGCGTCCCCGTTCTTTACCTGGCTCTCGCGCGTCCCCGCGCGCTCTACCCAGCAGGCCATTCAGTAGGAAAGACAGCAGAAGCAGCAAGCGTCCCCATTGTGCCGGTAATATTTGGGCATGTTTCTGCCTGTGTTTGCTGTACATCCCGGTAGTCCTCGGTACCGTTATCCGCCCTGTCCTCGCTCGCGCTGATTCCCCAACTCGCCCTCTTCTTCTGTCGCGGCGCGCGTGAAAACCAGGAGTGGATCTGGAGCCCAAGCCCAGCCCCTAAAACCAGGAGTGGATCTGGAGCCCAAGCCCAGCCCCTAAAACCAGGAGTGGATCTGGAGCCCAAGCCCAGCCCCTAAAACCAGGAGTGGATCTGGAGCCCAAGCCCGGCCCCTAAAACCAGGAGTGGATCTGGAGCCCAAGCCCGGCCCCTAAAACCAGGAGTGGATCTGGAGCCCAAGCCCAGCCCCTAAAACAAGGAGTGGATCTGGAGCCCAAGCCCAGCCCCTAAAACAAGGAGTGGATCTGGAGCCCAAGCCCGGCCCCTAAAACCAGGAGTGGATCTGGAGCCCAAGCCCTGCCCCTAAAACCAGGAGTGGATCTGGAGCCCAAGCCCGGCCCCTAAAACAAGGAGTGGATCTGGAGCCCAAGCCCTGCCCCTATCTGCCCCTATCTGCCCCTATCTGGGGCGCGCTGAGTGTGAAAGAGCCTATAGAGGAATGAAATGCCTCAGCAACAATAACTTATGAAACAGATCTGCTAGAACCAGTGAGAGGTTTGGTGCCATTAGCTTTTTCTTTTTTTCTATTAGGCCTATTATTTATTTATTTTTTAAACACATCATTGGCTGCTCGATTTTACAGTAGCCTAAATGTTTTACCGATGGTTATAGCATATATGACCTTTATACCGGAGCCACACTCCAGTGGCGTTGCGTGGATAAAAAATACCAGGTAACTTTATTATTCTATAGACTTTTTTGTATAGCGCCTAAGAGATCAAAAATATATATTTTTAATTGTTATTTTTGATCAGCTATTAAACCGTAATTTCCTCCTTAAGAGTTCTGCAATGTGCTTTTAATGTAATGTCAGTAGCCTAATAGGATTCCTAAAGTTACAGGTTGTCAACCAATGGGGCCCCCTGCCTCTCATCCAATCAACTCAGGGTTTTCACAGCCCGTCATTTCGGCCATGTTTTAAGCTACTGAATGTAGATAGGCTACTGTAGATAGATAGATAGATAGATAGATAGATAGATAGATAGATAGATAGATAGATAGATGGATAGATAGATAGATAGATAGATAGATAGATAGATAGATAGATAGATAGATGGATAGATAGATAGATAGATAGATAGATAGATAGATAGATAGAATTGGTCTTAACCAATGTCATTTTATTTTCCATTATATTGTTATCAGCACTAGATTTCACCCAAGTAAACTCATTGTTAGTCTCAAATCACGCGGCCCCACTGATCCACACTGATCCACACTGATCCACACTGATCCACACTGATCCACAGTGATCCACAGCCCAGACCAGTCTGCATACATTCAATCAATCAATCAAGCAATCAATCAATCAAAGCTTTATTTGTATAGCGCATTTCATACACAGTGGCAACACACTGCGCTTTCAGACAGATAAGATTGAAAATGAATAATGCATCGGACAAGTGGGTGCCGTTTCCAATCCAGTTACCATTTTCCAACCTGGAAAGATCATGTTGAGTATTTAGTGTAGAGAGATCATGTTGAGTATTTAGTGTAGAGAGAGATGATCATGTTGAGTATTTAGTGTAGAGAGATCATGTTGAGTATTTAGTGTAGAGAGAGATGATCATGTTGAGTATTGAGTGTAGAGAGATGATCATGTTGAGTATTTAGTGTAGAGAGAGATGATCATGTTGAGTATTTAGTGTAGAGAGAGATGATCATGTTGAGTATTGAGTGTAGAGAGATGATCATGTTGAGTATTTAGTGTAGAGAGAGATGATCATGTTGAGTATTTAGTGTAGAGAGAGATGATCATGTTGAGTATTTAGTGTAGAGAGAGATCATGTTGAGTATTTAGTGTAGAGAGATCATGTTGAGTATTTAGTGTAGAGAGAGATGATCATGTTGAGTATTTAGTGTAGAGAGAGATGATCATGTTGAGTATTTAGTGTAGAGAGATCATGTTGAGTATTTAGTGTAGAGAGAGATGATCATGTTGAGTATTTAGTGTAGAGAGATGATCATGTTGAGTATTTAGTGTAGAGAGAGATGATCATGTTGAGTATTTAGTGTAGAGAGATGATCATGTTGAGTATTTAGTGTAGAGAGATGATCATGTTGAGTATTTAGTGTAGAGAGAGATCATGTTGAGTATTTAGTGTAGAGAGATGATCATGTTGAGTATTTAGTGTAGAGAGAGATGATCATGTTGAGTATTTAGTGTAGAGAGATGATCATGTTGAGTATTTAGTGTAGAGAGAGATGATCATGTTGAGTATTTAGTGTAGAGAGAGATGATCATGTTGAGTATTTAGTGTAGAGAGGTGATCATGTTGAGTATTTAGTGTGGAGAGAGATCATGTTGAGTATTTAGTGTAGAGAGAGATGATCATGTTGAGTATTTAGTGTAGAGAGATGATCATGTTGAGTATTTAGTGTAGAGAGATGATCATGTTGAGTATTTAGTGTAGAGAGATGATCATGTTGAGTATTTAGTGTAGAGAGGTGATCATGTTGAGTATTTAGTGTAGAGAGATGATCATGTTGAGTATTTAGTGTAGAGAGAGATGATCATGTTGAGTATTTAGTGTAGAGAGAGATGATCATGTTGAGTATTTAGTGTAGAGAGATGATCATGTTGAGTATTTAGTGTAGAGAGAGATGATCATGTTGAGTATTTAGTGTAGAGAGATGATCATGTTGAGTATTTAGTGTGGAGAGAGATGATCATGTTGAGTATTTAGTGTAGAGAGATGATCATGTTGAGTATTTAGTGTAGAGAGAGATGATCATGTTGAGTATTGAGTGTAGAGAGATGATCATGTTGAGTATTTAGTGTAGAGAGATGATCATGTTGAGTATTTAGTGTAGAGAGATGATCATGTTGAGTATTGAGTGTAGAGAGAGATGATCATGTTGAGTATTTAGTGTAGAGAGAGATGATCATGTTGAGTATTGAGTGTAGAGAGAGATGATCATGTTGAGTATTTAGTGTAGAGAGATGATCATGTTGAGTATTTAGTGTAGAGAGAGATGATCATGTTGAGTATTTAGTGTAGAGAGAGATGATCATGTTGAGTATTTAGTGTAGAGAGATGATCATGTTGAGTATTTAGTGTGGAGAGAGATGATCATGTTGAGTATTTAGTGTAGAGAGATGATCATGTTGAGTATTTAGTGTAGAGAGAGATGATCATGTTGAGTATTTAGTGTAGAGAGATGATCATGTTGAGTATTTAGTGTGGAGAGAGATGATCATGTTGAGTATTTAGTGTAGAGAGAGATGATCATGTTGAGTATTTAGTGTAGAGAGATGATCATGTTGAGTATTTAGTGTAGAGAGATGATCATGTTGAGTATTTAGTGTAGAGAGAGATGATCATGTTGAGTATTTAGTGTAGAGAGAGATGATCATGTTGAGTATTTAGTGTAGAGAGAGATGATCATGTTGAGTATTTAGTGTAGAGAGAGATGATCATGTTGAGTATTTAGTGTAGAGAGATGATCATGTTGAGTATTTAGTGTAGAGAGAGATGATCATGTTGAGTATTTAGTGTAGAGAGAGATGATCATGTTGAGTATTTAGTGTAGAGAGATGATCATGTTGAGTATTTAGTGTGGAGAGAGATGATCATGTTGAGTATTTAGTGTAGAGAGAGATGATCATGTTGAGTATTTAGTGTAGAGAGACGATCATGTTGAGTATTTAGTGTAGAGAGATGATCATGTTGAGTATTTAGTGTAGAGAGATGATCATGTTGAGTATTTAGTGTAGAGAGAGATGATCATGTTGAGTATTTAGTGTAGAGAGATGATCATGTTGAGTATTTAGTGTAGAGAGAGACGATCATGTTGAGTATTTAGTGTAGAGAGAGACGATCATGTTGAGTATTTAGTGTAGAGAGAGATGATCATGTTGAGTATTTAGTGTAGAGAGAGATGATCATGTTGAGTATTTAATGTAGAGAGATGATCATGTTGAGTATTTAGTGTAGAGAGAGATGATCATGTTGAGTATTGAGTGTAGAGAGATGATCATGTTGAGTATTGAGTGTAGAGAGAGATGATCATGTTGAGTATTTAGTGTAGAGAGAGATGATCATGTTGAGTATTTAGTGTAGAGAGATGATCATGTTGAGTATTTAGTGTAGAGAGATGATCATGTTGAGTATTTAGTGTAGAGAGATGATCATGTTGAGTATTTAGTGTAGAGAGATGATCATGTTGAGTATTTAATGTAGAGAGATGATCATGTTGAGTATTTAGTGTAGAGAGAGATGATCATGTTGAGTATTTAGTGTAGAGAGAGATGATCATGTTGAGTATTTAGTGTAGAGAGATGATCATGTTGAGTATTTAGTGTAGAGAGAGATGATCATGTTGAGTATTTAGTGTGGAGAGAGATGATCATGTTGAATATTTAGTGTAGAGAGAAGATCATGTTGAGTATTTAGTGTAGAGAGATGAGAGAGAGAGAGAGATGAGAGAGAGAGAGGTGCATGGGGCTGACTGCAGGGGTCAGCATTGCACCATTAAAGGAACATCTCTCACAACCAAATATTGATATTTACTCACCTCAGATAATACGGTCTAATTTAGAGATGATTCGACGACGCCTCCGCAACATTAGTTATGTAGATCCAGTTTCACGCTTGAAAGCCCGAAGGAGAGAGAATATATATCCCACACCAAGTATAGTGAGGAAATGAGACGGCAAATAGTGTTTATTTTTACGTTTTACTCAGCCAAGATATATTTCACCCACAGATATTCATGAGGAAATAGCGAAACCAGCTTCCCCCAAACAAGAACAGTAAGAAAAGCAATCTGTTCTGTGGGAACCTAGCGAGCCAAGTAGCCTATGAGCCTCACATCAACCACCATCCAGCTATTCAACTGCGTTTCCCATCAAAAACAAGAGGTTTTTCTTTACTGTTTTTTTGAATATGACATACTTTCACTCATACACTTCATCCCCACTGTCTGCAGAATCAAATGTGCAGTTAAATTGAACTGGATCAAGAAAGCCCTCGAAACATCATCTTATTGTCTTTTTTGGCCAACCTTGCTACATCTGTCGGAGACTAAACTCAATGCCCGGCCCGATCCACTCCAAAAAGCTTCTGTTTCCCCCGAGTGTGCAGATCATGTGCTAGCCAGCTGCTAAGCCCCATCATGGCCATGCCTGCTAGCGCTCAGAGCACATTAGCCAGGCAGGAAGGTGGCCAAAAACATGGCCGCCGTCTTCCCTCTTCTGACAGACTTGCGCTGTCCCACTCAAGCTCTTCCACTTTGGAATTACAGGCAGCTGGGATTTTACACTTCCCACTGGGAGGATCAGGCGGATTTAATTCATCTAGTGTTGAAAATGTGTGCTGTGCCACGCTAGCAGCCCAGCGCTCCTGATCCTGCGTGGGGGGGGGGGCATGTGCCACGCTAGCAGCCCAGCGCTCCTGATCCTGCGTGGGGGGGGGGGCATGTGCCACGCTAGCAGCCCAGCGCTCCTGATCCTGCGTGGGGGGGGGGGGCATGTGCCACGCTAGCAGCCCAGCGCTCCTGATCCTGCGTGGGGGGGGGCATGTGCCACGCTAGCAGCCCAGCGCTCCTGATCCTGCGTGGGGGGGGGGCATGTGCCACGCTAGCAGCCCAGCGCTCCTGATCCTGCGTGGGGGGGGGGCATGTGCCACGCTAGCAGCCCAGCGCTCCTGATCCTGCGTGGGGGGGGGGCACGAGGCTCGTTCTCTCACTGGCTGCACGGCTGGGACGCTTTTCTGTGTCTGCGCTCCACTTCCATTTTCTGATATTGTTGCCGCCACTGGTTCTGTTTAAAGGTCAAGAGCTCAGACTAACAGAGGGGCGAAGCCTTCTTACCCAAAACAAAGCATGGAGACAAAATGTCAGCTGTCCCCTAAACCTCAGAAGGGTTTTCCCCGTAGGCCCTCAAGGCGTCGGTTCTCGATTCCTCACACTTCACACAACAGAGACGTCTCTTTTCACTAGAACACTAAGGCCAGTAACACTCTGTATTCCAGCTGGGTGCTCAAACTAGGAAAACAGAGACCCGTCTTTATCCTGAACAGAATTTAGCCTCATTTCTCCCGTTTGCGGCAGGCGAGGGATTTGTGGCGTTCAGTCAATGTCAGGATTAAAATCACCAGAGCGCTGATAGAGCTGAAGAAAAGAGACTCGTGCTCCTCAGACATGCAGTCGACTCTGAGCACGCCCCCCCCCCCCCCCCAACCTCACCATCATTCCTGCTGACACCGAAAATGACCCCTCGTCCAACATCCCGCCTGGTGTTGATGGACCCTATAGGCTGTGGATGAGGTGTAGCGGAGGAGAGCAGGATCCACGCAGGCCTAATGATGTGATGCACATATTGCAGTGAGATCTCTCAGCCTGTAATTGAGACGGTAATATTGGTAATTTTCTCGATGCTGGATGGTGATTAGCTGAGCTCTCTGCTTGTTCTTCGATTCAAGGAAGCTGCTCCCTCTCTCCCCCCCCCCCCCCCCCTGCTCCCTCTCTCCCCCCCCCCCCCTCTGCTCCCTCTCTCCTCCCTCTCCCCCCTCTGCTCCCTCTCCCCCCCCCCTCTGCTCCCTCTCTCCTCCCTCTCCCCCCCCCTCTGCTCCCTCTCTCCTCCCTCTCCCCCCCCCTCTCTGCTCCCTCTCTCCCCACCCCCCCCCCTCTGCTCCCTCTCTCCCCCCCCCCCCTCTGCTCCCTCTCCCCCCCCCCCTCTGCTCCCCTCCCCCCCTGCTCCCTCTCTCCCCCCCCCCCCCTCTGCTCCCTCTCTCCCCTCCCCCCCCTGCTCCCTCTCCCCCCCCCCCCCCCCGGCTCCCTCTCTCCCCCCCCCCCCCGGCTCCCTCTCTCCCCACCCCCCCCTCTCTGCTCCCTCTCCCCCCCCCCCTCTGCTCCCCTCCCCCCCCTGCTCCCTCTCTCCCCCCCCCCCCCTCTGCTCCCTCTCTCCCCCCCCCCCCCGGCTCCCTCTCTCCCCACCCCCCCCTCTCTGCTCCCTCTCTCCCCCCCCCCCCTCTCTCTTCTATTATCATTAGGCCGATCGATCACACATCGGGGCATCGCCCCCCCGTCTCGCTTTTGGTGGCATCCAGGCCTCCTGAGCTCAGCGAGAGATCGGTCCATAAATAACCCAGCTGCTGTTTGTATGGTCTGAGAGGGAACATGGCCGCCGCTGACTGATCAGCACCAGTCTCAGTGTGTCAATATAGGATTACTGTACCGCACTTGCCAAGAGCCATTTTCATTACTGCTGGGTGTTCACTGCTGTCTGTGCGTCAGTGTATGTGTGTGTGTGTGTGTGTGTGTGTGTGCTTGTGTGTGTGTGTGTGTGTGTGTGTGTGTGGGTATGTGGGTGGCTGGATGGACATTTTGTTCACACCATAGCTCGAAAACAAATAACCCAATGATGTTCATACTTGGTTCTGTACGTGTTCCGCCCAAGGTTCCCTGGACTTGATTCGATTTTGGAGCTGAATTATTGGGCAGAGATCCACTAATTATTTGTCTCTTTTGTTATGAAAGTATAGGAGTTATTAATACTTCTGACCCACCACTAGAGGGCAGCAATGACTACCTCTCTAAATTGCATCCAAAATCCAAAAAGCAGTTTTGTGTTCATATTATGTGGTATTTATTCTGTGTTGGAGATTCTGGGACTGCCCAGCACTCAACAAGGAAGTGATTTGCATGACAGCATGGATTGGCAGATGTGTATGTTCGAGCTGTAGCCTAATGGCACTTTAAAAAAAAAAAAAAATCTTAATTAATACAAGGTTGATTGACCTAGGAAAGCAGTTTTGTATTGGTTTTTGTTTATATGTGTGATATTTATTGTGTTGTGTTGTTTTTGTTATTTCATCTTACTATTCCGCCAGTAGCCTATTTCTACTATGTTGTCTATTTAAAGAATGGGTTCGAGTTTTGAGAAATGTTTCTACTCTTGAAAGCGGAACAAAGTCCCAAGCAAAGGCCTTGAGCTACTGCACAGTGGTGTGCCTCTGCTGCAGAGATGGAGGGCTGCAGACTAACTCAACAACAACAACAACAACAACAAAAGCCCCATCAGAAACATTAAGTGCTATTTTTTGACAGGAATACATAATGTACCACAGTGGCAAACACCTGACTCTGATTGGCTGTTATAAAAGGTGCCTCATCCCAGCTGTGGAGCGTAAGCGGAGCAGGCCTGTAGTTCACACAGCCACGGATGCAGCTCGCTCGTCAGACGCTAGATAAGTGGCACACGGTTCCCTTTGTGTCCTCAAGCTGTTTTCAAGGGGAAGCAAAACTCGATACACACCCGGCAGCCCCGCGGCATTGTGGGGGAAGAACAGGAGGAAGGAGGTGGTGTGCTCCTCCAGGGCTGTATGGTGCGGAGGGCGATATGTCTTTCTCACCCCCAAGGACAAGAAGCCATTTTCAGCTGCTGGGATGTGACAGTGGGGTTTTTGGGAGCAAGCTGTTTCACTCCTGCATGGTATTGCCACTGGGGGGAAAATGTCATAACAAACCTTTGGCAGATATTGACTGCTGGAGGAGGGGGACTGCATGGCTCTAATGGATAACAGAGTTCAGATCCAAGCAGGCGCCGTGTAGCTGTTACTGTAGCGCAAAGCCTAGGAAAAGCCTGCAGATCAACAAATGACTTATTCATGTTCCCTGCTACTGTGTTTATCAGCCTACCATGTTGACTTCTAAAAGGGGACTGTTGGTGGAAAAATAAAGTAGCTTTTTTTTTTTCCTTTTTGCATTTTTCCGATAGCATTGCTGTCTGGAGCGCCTGACACACTTTTAAAAGTACAGCCCAGTTTTCTCAATCAGGCCTCATCGCTCCCCGGACGACAGCGTGTCCTCTGAGCCGCCCGCCTCCGCTAGAACGACACAAGCATCTGAAGTCAGCGTGTCCTCCCCTAACAGACACACAAACTTCTTTATTTAAAGGGTTTTTTGAGTGAAAAAAGATGTTTGCACAGATTATCACATCTCGAGAGGACATATCTCTCCCGAAGCCAATTTAGTAAGTGCACCATTTGCCAGAAAGCATTTGCAAAGAGGATAAGTTCATTAAGAACAGGACAAGAACCATAATAATTGTATTTCACACTGTATTTGCGGAAGGGGTCATTATGTATTGGACATCCGCACACTAGGAAGACAAGCCACATCATTAAGCTTCACTAACAGGATATATGAGGCACTGAGAGAGTTGGCTGAGAAATGGCTGGAAATGTTGCAGCAGAGTGTATTGTGTAGGTTTATGTGGGAGGGGTGCGTGGATAGGATGAGAGTGTGTGTGTGTGTGTCTAGATCTATCTATCTATCTATCTATCTATCTATATCTACTGTCTGTGTGTGCATGGCTGTGGGTGGACAGACTCTGAGTCTTCTCCTTCTCGTCTCCCCCCCAGAGACAGCGCAGGGTAAGAGGTCATGTTTTTGGAGGCATGTTTATTTGTTTGTTTGTTTATTTATTGGTTTGTTAGCAGGATTACGCAAGATGGACCCGGCCGATGTTCATGAGACTCAGTGGAACGGTGCAGCGCGGACCGACAGGTCCTGGAGGGTCTGACCCAGCGAGGCGGGTCCAGGAGCGTCTGACCCAGCGAGGCGGGTCCAGGAGCGTCTGACCCAGCGAGGCGGGTCCAGGAGGGTCTGACCCAGCGAGGCGGGTCCAGGAGCGTCTGACCCAGCGAGGCGGGTCCAGGAGCGTCTGACCCAGCGAGGCGGGTCCAGGAGGTTTCTGACCCAGCGAGGCGGGTCCTGGAGGGTCTGACCCAGCGAGGCGGGTCCTGGAGCGTCTGACCCAGCGAGGCGGGTCCAGGAGCGTCTGACCCAGTGAGGCGGGTCCTGGAGCGTCTGACCCAGCGAGGCGGGTCCTGGAGCGTCTGACCCAGCGAGGCGGGTCCTGGAGCGTCTGACCCAGCGAGGCGGGTCCAGGAGGGTCTGACCCAGCGAGGCGGGTCCTGGAGGGTCTGACCCAGCGAGGCGGGTCCTGGAGGGTCTGACCCAGCGAGGCGGGTCCAGGAGCGTCTGACCCAGCGAGGCGGGTCCAGGAGCGTCTGACCCAGGGAGGCGGGTCCAGGAGCAGCCCAAACACGCACAGCCATTCAGCCCCATTCACTTTATGGACAGAGGGCAAACATTCCCCCCATTCCTTGTCAATGGGGAGAAGTGAAACGGCCATATCTCGGTGTGGGAAGGTCACAGAGACTGGCTCGAAGCTCTCGACATAATGAACGCAGCAATACCAGACATGCCTGCTCGCACACACACACACACATGCGCACACACACACACACACATGCACACACACACGCACATGCACACACACACACACACACACACATGTGCGCACACACACACACACATGCACACAGAGCCATGACATGCGTTCATGGGCAGATGCCTGTGCTCTCTGTGCTCCATTTCTGGTTGATTGTCCAATAACCTGAATAAACTCTGGGGGGGGAGGGGCTTGGAAGTAAAGTGGTTCATCTGTCTAGTCAGCTGCTTCAGTGGTTCATCTGTCTAGTCAGCCTGCTTCAGTGGTTCATCTGTCTAGTCAGCCTGCTTCAGTGTCCAATCTCTTAAAAAGTCTGTTGAGCTCAGGCCCTCGGTACTGAATACAGAGCAAGCGCCTACTTTATCGCTGCGTATGTGTGTGTGTGTGTGTGTGTGTGTGTGTGTTGGGGAGAGTGAGAGAGAGTGTGTGTGTGTGTGTGTGTGTGTGTGTTGGGGAGAGTGAGAGAGAGAGTGTGTGTGTCTGTCTTTGTCTTTGAACACAGTCTGCTGTGTGGCGTTCAGAACGAGCCGCTCCCTGTGGAAGATGACGTTCTAATGGAAATAAACATCACTGTAAATCTCTAAACCTTCCCGGCGTCTACAGAACCGGATAGTGTATTCCTTTATTGCCAATAAAAATGTGTTTGTGTGGAGTGAGAGAAAGAGCCTTTCCATGTCTGAGGCCGCCAGCATCTCTTCAATTATCTACCTGAATGAATCCAGTCTGAAATGGACGAGAGAGGTGCGTTGCCCATCTCTCTCTCTCTCTGTGTAAATGTTAATATTGGGAGAATTAAAGATGCACACTCGCGGTCCTGCAGCTTAACTCCAATCCATCTGCACGGCATTAGTGATTAAGAAGCTGATTAGACTCATGGGTATAATGGCGTCCTGTCGAATAAGATCCACGGATAATGAAACTGCAGCGTGATGCCAGGATGGATCCTTCAGATCCTATCAAGGTTAGACACTACAGGCAAAATGCCTTTTTTTTATTCCACTCATTAATTTTCGGATTTTTCCTCATTCTCCTACAATAAAATAACATAACACGGAAATTCCCAGACACGATTAAAAACGGCTTTTTCAACGTTTTATCTACCTACACAGATGAAAACATCTATGGCTAAAAATGACGTTTTTCCCCTTTAAAGATATCCTCATGAATTTCTACCAGTTCTCTTCAATAGGTAATCTTCACACTTCTCAGTAATCTTCACAGTAAGAGAGAAAAAATTATTATACTTTGTATTACATAAAGCAAAAAAAAAAAAAAGTTTAAATATGCAAATTACACAATATCTCATCAAATATGCATACATTTGCATATATTTCTGTACCAAATATGTAAACAATCGATAAAGTCAGGTTTAAAGTTGTACCTTTGCCTTGCCTAATTTGCATACCTTCACTTTTTTTTTTAAGAGAAAATGTAATACAAAAAATATTTCTATTAATGTGAAGATAAAACAGGTAGAAAGTCACGAGGATATCTTTAAAGGAAAAAAAATCCTATTTGACTGTAGTGTCTCCCCTTAAAATAATATCACCAGTGCCACATAATGTCCATTTTATTTATCCTACCTACCACTATGAGAACAGAGCTAATCCATTTGGAAAGAGAGGTCTGTTTAGTCAAGAAAAATAAATAACATGAGATCTTCGATCCTCAAAGGGCGACTGTCCACTCACTCATAAGATAAGTCTGATCCTCTTGACCTTTGAGGTCAATTGGAAAAAAGGTCAACATCAATATCATTCATTGACCCTTAGGACTGCCTAGATTGTATAACATTTCATATTTTGGTCTTATGTTGCATAGCCAAATATATTCACTTTAATTTGGAAATACCATGAGTCTACCGGTCTTATAGGCCACCAGCAGGCTAGCAAGTCTCAATGGGACCCTGTAGAGAGAGTGGCCTGTTTTAAGTACCTTGGTGTCCAGATCACCAAGGATGTGTCACGGTCACATATAGACACTTGTAGTCCCCAAGACCCTTAGAAGAAATAGAGGTGACTGTGCTTTTTCTGTTGCAGCACCGAAATTGTGGAACGCGCTCCCTCCCCACATGAAATCAGCCCCACTGTTGAGTTTTTAAAATCAAGTCTCAAAACCCACTTTTACTCCTTAGCTTAATTCCCTTTGAGTTCTGTGGTCCATGTCCTTGTTCCGCTGCCTGTGTGAGACGTCTGGGTTTATTTTAGTTCAACCTTACTAAAAAAAATTTTTTTTTTTAAAGGTGAAACTGATATTATAGATTCATTACACAAAGTGAAATGTTTCAAGGCTGATTGCCTCCATGTTGCTCCACCCTGATGTAGTAATTTGTGCAAAAGGAGCCCCGACCAGGTATTGAGTGTATAAATGAACATACTGAACAAACTGTACAATCATAAAGATTAAAACATAAAGGCTTGATATATTTCACTTTGTGTAATGGATCTAAAATACATGAAAGTTTCACTGTTTGAATTAAACAACGGAAAATACGGAAAATAATGGACTTTTTCACAATATTCCAATTTTCTGAGATGCAACTGTATATCCCCCCAATTAATAGCATGTACTTGATACATCCATGCCTGTTTGTATAGTTTGTGTGTAATTTGTAATTATTTGTACTTTTTTAGAGTACATCATGTGACAAGAAAAAGTGAAAAAATCGGAATCTGTTTTACAATTGATAGTTTGATTATTTGTTTCCAGGCGCCCCCTAGTGATCATGGGGAGTTACTACACCTGTAAGCTCGTCCGGGTTCAGAGTTCATACACTCTGCGCATGCGTGCACTTGTCTCGTTGGATCAGCTGAGTGAAGAGACTCTACTTCCACAAGCGGACATGTCGCATTAGCCCTATACTTGTCATCTTAATTTGTATTTCACTGCTAGTAAGACATAACACGCATTGTGTTAAACACCTGATTTAAGAAACCATGACTGCCAACGAGGATCAAGAGGTATGCATGAGAACACGCTAGCCTGCTAGCACTAGGCTAGGTTAGCACAGCTCTGGTTCGATAGCTTTAACGCTGAGCCGAGGTGACCACATAATAATGCAGTTGCAGACCAACCTTTTGTCCGTCAGAGTCGATTATTTTATGGCAAAGAACTATCTAGATAACCCAACCCTACTGGTTAGTCAGCTACATCCATCTGGGAAGCTAACATGAGTGCGTCTGCTAGCCAGGTAGCTAGCCAGCCAGTCTGGCCCTTATGGAACCCGGATGTGTGCGTGTTGGTTTCCTCCCTCTCTCTCTCTGTATGTTTACTCCCTCTCTCTCTCTGTGTTGGTTTCCTCCCTCTCTCTCTGTGTATGTTTCCTCCCTCTCTCTCTCTCTGTAACAGATGGAGCTAGAAGCTCTCCGCTCTATCTACGAAGGGGACGAGTGCTTCAAGGAGATCAGCCCAGTGTCATTTCAGTTAAGGGTGGGTATCTGACCGGGACACTTATTGAATGGGACGTTATTCTCTTGCTGGTTGTGGGCCGAATGCTTATGATGGCGGTGGCACCTGGTTAAACTTGCCTTATTTACATGTTTTGTCACAGATAGGAGACCACGAAGACTCCCGAGCGTTCCTGCTGGACATCTCGTGGCCGGAGACCTATCCTGAAACCGCTCCTCAGATTTCACTGGACGCCTTTTTCAACAAAAGAATGTAAGTCAGTGACAACCGGCAAGCCTTTAGCAGATTTGCTCAAGGGCACAACGGTAGGCAGCGATTGATGTGAAATCACTTGCGATGTGAAGTGGCCTGGCTAGGTCTCGAACCAGCAACCTTTCGATCACTGGTCAGATGCTGTAACCGCTGAGCTAACGACCACGTCTGTCTGTAAGTCAAGGGGTTGAATCCCAGAAGTTCTTCGCTGCCTCATGTCTCTTCTGCTCTCCCTGCCTCCGCTAAGCACTTTCTCTTGAATATGTAGAGAGGTAATCCCTCCCCCTCCCCCCCCCCCCCCCAGCTCTCCAGACACCAAGCAGCACATCATCTCTGCCCTGGAGGAGCAGGTGGAGGCCAACCTGGGCACGGCCATGATGTACACCCTGTTCGAGTGGGCCAAGGAGAACCAGTGGAGCCTGATGGAGAACCACCAGCCCGTCAGCATTGCCGTGGTCAGTGGTCGGCCGCCGTACGCGTCTCCTGACTCAGCCTCGTATTCCCTCTCCTGCCCCCAGGCCGCTGTCCTGGCTCTCACCTTCACGCTGTCCTGGCTCTCTCCTTCACGCTGTCCTGGCCCTCTCCTTCACGCTGTCCTGGCTCTCTCCTTCACGCTGTCCTGGCTCTCTCCTTCACGCTGTCCTGGCTCTCTCCTTCACGCTGTCCTGGCTCTCTCCTTCATGCTGTCCTGGCTCTCACCTTCACGCTGTCCTGGCTCTCCTTCACGCTGTCCTGGCTCTCTCCTTCACGCTGTCCTGGCTCTCACCTTCACGCTGTCCTGGCTCTCACCTTCACGCTGTCCTGGCTCTCTCCTTCACGCTGTCCTGGCTCTCTCCTTCACGCTGTCCTGGCTCTCTCCTTCACGCTGTCCTGGCTCTCTCCTTCACGCTGTCCTGGCTCTCTCCTTCACGCTGTCCTGTCTCTCTCCTTCACGCTGTCCTGGCCCTCTCCTTCACGCTGTCCTGGCTCTCTCCTTCACGCTGTCCTGGCTCTCTCCTTCACGCTGTCCTGGCTCTCTCCTTCACGCTGTCCTGTCTCTCTCCTTCACGCTGTCCTGGCTCTCTCCTGATGCTGTCCTGGCTCTCTCCTTCACGCTGTCCTGGCTCTCCTTCACGCTGTCCTGGCTCTCTCCTTCACGCTGTCCTGGCTCTCTCCTTCACGCTGTCCTGGCTCTCTCCTTCACGCTGTCCTGGCTCTCTCCTTCACGCTGTCCTGGCTCTCCTGATGCTGGCTACAGTTCAGCGCTATGGCTGATTGTGTTTGTCTCAAGACGGTCTAAACCCTTTACAGGGTTCAAATCCTGCCACTCGAGTGATTGTCCTAAAAAAGCCGATTGAGCCAGTTGTATGTTCGCGGTCATGTTTCTCTGTATGGAACGGAAGTAGTTATGGTTTTTAAATGACCCTTCTCTCTACAGATGTTGACGTCCAGCAGTGACGTAACAAGCAACCCAGCCAAGAAGAAGGAGAAGAAGGAACAGCTGACCAAGTCCCAGAAGAGGAAGATGACCAGCAGGACAGGTGAGCTGCCGTAACACAACTGAGTTTAAATGGCGCTGATAGTTTTGTTTAATAGGAAGAAATGTTCCTCACTGCAATCTCTGCTCGAACCGACAGACAACAAGGGGGAGCTTCCCAGAGGTTGGGACTGGATTGACGTTATCAAGGTAGGTTTGTTTTTTCTCCCCCATCTCTATATGGCTGCAGTTCCCTTGCTTTGCCAGAAGATGGCGCACTTGCTTACCTTTATTACACTGTTTCAGTACGTGACATTTTTTCCTCTCTTGTCCCTCGCTCAACCTTGTGGTGAAATCCGCCTCATTGTCAACATCGCTCCACGGTACTCCAGCATGTAAGTCACTACATTTTCATTCGTAGACATTTCACAACATAATCTCGTTGCCAGACAGTCGAGCTGCTCGTCTAAAACGCTGCGTCCTTCTGCTCCATCTCAGCTCAGCAAAACGGGCGGGAAAGAAGAGGACTAGCGGACAGCTGAGGGCAGGATTCTGGTTCGGCTTCACCCAGGAATGTGCCACGATGAACTTTGACCCGACGTTACTCCGCCCACGCCACCTGATGCTGCTGCACTCACGCCTGGCGGTCAAACCTCCGCCCCGGAGGCCACACTCAAGATGGCGGCTACCGCATCCCAAAGGAAGATGGGGTTCGCCGGGCCGGACTCAATCAGCAGCTCCCAGTTTCTACCAGAGAAGACGCATCCAGCGAGTAGTTCCTCCAATCTCACATCTGATATGTGAACCGGAGGCTGTGTTTTGTCCTCTGTGTGGTTAAAGATCGGCTCTTTAATTTTCTGAATGTGTGTATTTCACTTTTTGAATTGTAAATGTTTTAATGATGGTGAAATGCGGTGTGTGTGGTGATTGTGTGCATGTGCGTGTGTGTGTGTGGTGATTGTGTGTGTGTGTGCGTGTGTGGTGATTGTGTGCGTGTGTGTGTGGTGATTGTGTGCATGTGTGATTGTGTGTGGTGATTGTGTGCATGTGTGTGTGTGTGGTGATTGTGTGCATGTGTGTGTGTGTGTGTGGTGATTGTGTGTGTGTGTGTGGTGATTGTGTGCATGTGTGTGTGTGCTGATGTCAGTATAGGTCACAGAGAGCAAGTGGATAAACTACATGCCATGTTGGGAGTGTATCTATTTGTTCCCATATTCCCCAGTTCAATATTCTGTTCACACACAGTAAGTGAACTTTTAAAAAAGGTTGTCAGGGACTCGTTTTCCCAGGGTCCTTTGTCCAACCCCATGATCTGTTCTCTGGACACGCCCACACAAACACCCTCTCTGATGTTCCAGCCTTAACACCTTCCAAAAGTTCCCACAATAGAGAGTCATTCTGCCAATACAGATCTGTATTGACATATGTATTACCATAGCAACATCTTTTCAGGTTCCTGTATAGAGCAGGAGAGCAGAGGATCCTGGGAACATGAATGAGCCCCCCCCCCCCCCCCCCCCCCAAGTCCCACCCATTTAACCTTTTAATGTGTACTGGTGGGGTGAACATGACATTTATTTAACCCACTGCGCCTCTTGTTAAGTAAAAACTAGACATACACACAGTAAAGTGCTGTCACTGCCATCCTTGACTGTGTCTCAGTTGCTAGGCAGGTTTTAGAGTTATAAACCCGGGGTTAACCGAGGCTGTAGGCGAAGCACCCTTACACTGCTTTAGTGTCATCATGGCTCTGAGTTCAGTACTGTGTGTGTGTGTGTGTCTGTGTGGGGGGGGGGGGGGGGGGTCGGATGTGATGTTATTGCGATGACCTTAATAATGTTGAGTGTGGTCTCCCCAATGAACCGAGAAACTTGACCGTTTTTTAAGTAAAATAAAATGACATCTTTTTGTCACTTTATCTGACTTCATTAAAATAGTCTGAATAAGGAAAGGCCACCAACTGCTTGATTCATGTGAATACCAGTAGGACGACCAGATAGAGCAGAGCTGGTTTCCATGGTGTTGCATCTGAAGCCTACTTGTAGTGAGAACACCCTGTAATGAATAGGGGTCCGTGTGGCTGAGGCCTAAAGGCATCATTAAAACATGAATAGCTGAACTTTAAGCATCTACCCTACACGCTCTTAACACGAGGATTTACCCTACACGCTCTTAACACGAGGATTCAGCATCTACCCTACACGCTCTTAACACGAGGATTTACCCTACACGCTCTTAACACGAGGATTTTCTGACATGATATGTCGTGCGCACACAAGCCGGTCAGTGTGCAAACTAGCCTACAATTACCTCAGTGGAACAAGAACCAGCAGCTCCGCCTCAAACTCGTGTAGTTGCCAGAGTACTGATCTGCAAACACGGGGCCATCACAGCAGGTGTGACAACACGGGGCCATCACAGCAGGTGAGACAACACGGCGCCATCACAGCAGGTGTGACAACACGGGGCCATCACAGCAGGTGTGACAACACGGCGCCATCACAGCAGGTGTGACAACACGGCGCCATCACAGCAGGTGTGACAACACGGCGCCATCACAGCAGGTGTGACAACACGGGGCCAGCACAGCAGGTGTGACAACACGGGGCCAGCACAGCAGGTGTGACAACACGGGGCCATCACAGCAGGTGTGACAACACGGGGAAGAGGGTCTCGCGCCATCACAGCAGGTGTGACAGTCCTGGGAAGAGGGTCTCGCGCACCGTGGAGCACGAGATGAATGCAGGGTTCTAGGCCATCGAGATGAATGCAGGGTTCTAGGCCATCGAGATGAATGCAGGGTTCTAGGCCATCGAGATGAATGCAGGGTTCTAGATGAATGCAGGGTTCTAGGCCATCGAGATGAATGCAGGGTTCTAGGCCATCGAGATGAATGCAGGGTTCTAGATGAATGCAGGGTTCTAGCCCATCGAGATGAATGCAGGGTTCTAGGCCATCGAGATGAATGCAGGGTTCTAGGCCATCGAGATGAATGCAGGGTTCTAGATGAATGCAGGGTTCTAGATGAATGCAGGGTTCTAGGCCATCGAGATGAATGCAGGGTTCTAGCCCATCGGCGGGAATTCTGACTGGAAACGAAACTAAACGCCCAGGACACAATGTGGACCTACTATAGAAACGGAATCATACCTAAAAAGAAGAAGAAAAAGGTAAGCCACTTAATTTACATAAAATACAATTATCCTCCATTCAAGATCATACTTTTAATTATGTCCACCCAGGGCCATTGCTAGGAATTCTGGGCCCCCTTAAAGAATATTGGTGTGGGCCCCTACCCCTCCAACTTTTCGTCACCACTTTTTTCAACCCCTTTTTTTTTAATTTTTTTTTTTATTATGTATCATTTTGTATTTATTTTTCTGTTTCTCTATGTTCTTTTTCATATTAACCTCTCCATAGATACTGGGTATAATTATATACATAAATTATGCATTGTGTATTATCTGTGCTTGGACTGTCTCTGTCTGTAGCAGTTTCATGACTGAGCCTCTTCACTCCCTTCACTCTCTGTTTCTAACTGGCTAGGACCTGGCTCTGTAGACAGGAAGAACAGAACAGTGTCTTCTTAAGACTTGGGAATAAATCACTCTCTGTTTCTGACTGGCTAGGACCTGGCTCTGTAGACAGGAAGAACAGAACAGTGGGAATAAATCTATGTAGCACTGTAGAGTTTTCAGGAAGCTGGCTAGGCGGCTGTTGATTGGCTACTAAACGCCTCTCTTATTTCAAGAGTAAATACCCTCTAAAATAAAATAAAAAATAAACTGAACAAATCAGCATTTAAACTGAAATCAACTCTATATGAATTTCTATGAATTAACACCACTATTTATTTAGTTATTAACCATTAATTTCTTTATGTAATGTAACTGTTTCATATGTAGGCTATCTTAACCTGGATTACATCTACATTAGTTCAGTAATAAGTTTAACTAGCCAACCAGTGTCTACCTCACTCACTCACCATCTAAAGCATGGGTGTCAAACTCTGGCCCGCGGGCCAAATTTGGCCCGCAGTGTAATTATATTTGGCCCGCGAGGCAATACCAAATGACTACTAGAGCTGGCCCGCCAGTATTATACAGCGCATTCACCGCTAATACTACAAATCCCATAATGCTCTGCTGTGGTTTTGGCGCGTCAATCAAGACAGGACCCAGAAACGGCCTCTCTTCTGTGACAGTAGTCATAGCAATCTCATACTACAACTGTAACCGTGTTACCCCTTCTTTAAAATGGCGAAAAGAAAGGCAGAAAACAAGCTTTCTGGACAGGTGGGAGGCAGAATATCTGTTTACATATGTAAAAGATAGACCTGTTTGCCTTGTTTGTGGAGCCAACGTGGCTATAACTAAGGAGTACAACATTAGACGACACTATGAAACGAAACACCACGACAAGTACAAGGACCTGGACATGATTCATTTATTATTGTTATTTTATTTTTAAATTTAATAGCCTGTGAAAAAAGTTTATTTTGATATTTAAATCAGAAGGCTGCAAATAGAAAAGAGGCATACGATTTTTATTTAAATTTTATTTTATAAATGAATAACATTGATGTGTTTTTTATTTGAAATTCGATTTTGCATGTCTGCACTATTAAGTTATATATTGTATGGTAATAAGCGTTGCTTGTTCCATATTCAATGTTAAAGCAAAACTTGTTTGGGTCCATATTAAAATATTCATTTGTTCAATGTTGGCCCGCGACTTTGTTCAAGTTTAAAATTTTGGCCCACTGTGTATTTGAGTTTGACACCCCTGATCTAAAGCATCTTCTGGGGGCTGGGGGTGGGTGTCTAGATCAGAGGGGCCACAGCTGATTCTGTGAGTAGCAGCACATAAAGGTTTTACAAAGAAATCAACTCTATATTAATTTCTATTAATTAACTTAACACTATTTATTTATTTATTGGCCATGAATTTCTTTATGTAATGTAACTGTTTCATATGTAGGCTATCTTAACCTGGATTACATCTACAGTAGTTTAGTAATAAGTTTAATATCCAACCAGTGTGTACCAGTCACTCACTCACCATCTAAAGCATCTTCTGGGGGCTGGGAGTGGGTGTCTAGATCAGCTGATTCTGTGAGTAGCAGCACATAAAGGTTTTAAAAAGACATGTCAACAGGACCGGCTAGCTAGCATAGCACATTATAATATAAGCATTCATGAGAATGGAAACATGTGTCCTGGCTGCTGATACTGGATTTGTATTAGATTTAATATTAGAACTGTAGTAGCTGTCTAGTTAATGGTAGCGTTATCTAGCAGCTAGCTAACCAGATCGAGTTGTTACCAGAACATGAGCTTACTAGTGTTAGCCACCTAGCTTAGCACTTTCTAACGTTAGCTACCTAGCTTAGCACTTTCTAACACACTAGGCTAACGGCTCTCGTTGTCATGGTGAATGTGAGACCGCGGGCAACTGACCGACCGTCTGAACACAGCTACTCTCACCTTTCTAACATATATATATATATATATATATATATATAATAATATAATATAATACCGTCTGAACACAGCTACTCTCACCTTTCTAACATATATATATATATAATAATATAATATAATACCGTCTGAACAACACAGCTACTCTCACCTTTCTAACATATATATATAATAATATAATATAATACCGTCTTAACAACACAGCTACTCTCACCTTTCTAACATATATATATATATAATAATATAATATAATACCGTCTTAACACAGCTACTCTCACCTTTCTAACATATATATATATATAATAATATAATATAATACCGTCTTAACACAGCTACTCTCACCTTTCTAACATATATATATATATAATAATATAATATAATACCGTCTGAACACAGCTACTCTCACCTTTCTAACATATATATATATATATATAATAATATAATATAATACCGTCTGAACACAGCTACTCTCACCTTTCTAATATATATATATATATATATATATAATAATATAATATAATACCGTCTGAACAACACAGCTACTCTCACCTTTCTAACATATATATATATATATATATAATAATATAATATAATACCGTCTGAACACAGCTACTCTCACCTTTCTAATATATATATATATATATATATATATAATAATATAATATAATACCGTCTGAACAACACAGCTACTCTCACCTTTCTAACATATATATATATATATATAATAATATAATACCGTCTAACACAGCTACTCTCACCTTTCTAACATATATATATATATATATATAATAATATAATATAATACCGTCTGAACACAGCTACTCTCACCTTTCTATAACATACATATATATATATATAATAATATAATATAATACCGTCTTAACACAGCTACTCTCACCTTTCTAACATATATATATATATATATATATAATAATATAATATAATACCGTCTGAACACAGCTACTCTCACCTTTCTATAACATACATATATATATATATAATAATATAATATAATACCGTCTTAACACAGCTACTCTCACCTTTCTAACATATATATATATATATATAATAATATAATATAATACCGTCTTAACACAGCTACTCTCACCTTTCAACATATATATATATATATATAATAATATAATATAATACCGTCTTAACACAGCTACTCTCAGCTTTCTAACATATATATATATATATATAATAATATAATATAATACCGTCTGAACAACACAGCTACTCTCACCTTTCTAACATATATATATATATATAATAATATAATATAATACCGTCTGAACAACACAGCTACTCTCACCTTTCTAACATATATATATATATAATAATATAATATAATACCGTCTTAACACAGCTACTCTCACCTTTCTAACATATATATATATATAATAATATAATATAATACCGTCTTAACACAGCTACTCTCACCTTTCTAACATATATATATATATAATAATATAATATAATACCGTCTGAACACAGCTACTCTCACCTTTCTAACATATATATATATATATATAATAATATAATATAATACCGTCTTAACACAGCTACTCTCACCTTTCTAATATATATATATATATATATATATAATAATATAATATAATACCGTCTGAACAACACAGCTACTCTCACCTTTCTAACATATATATATATATATATATATATAATAATATAATACCGTCTTAACAACATGGCTACTCTCACCTTTCTAACATATATATATATATATATATAATATAATACCGTCTTAACACAGCTACTCTCACCTTTCTAACATATATATATATATATATAATAATATAATACCGTCTTAACAACATGGCTACTCTCACCTTTCTAACATATATATATATATATATATATATATAATAATATAATATAATACCGTCTTAACAACATGGCTACTCTCAGCTTTCTGGGGGAAAACATGCTTATGGGCTCCCAGTCTGCTGCCTTTTCTCCTGGCCTCTCTCTCCACTCTTTTCTCCTGGTCTCTCTCTCCACTCTTTTCTCCTGGCCTCTCTCTCCACTCTTTTCTCCTGGCCTCTCTCTCCACTCTTTTCTCCTGGTCTCTCTCTCCACTCTTTTCTCCTGGCCTCTCTCTCCACTCTTTTCTCCTGGCCTCTCTCTCACTCTTTTCTCCTGGCCTCTCTCTCCACTCTTTTCTCCTGGCCTCTCTCTCCACTCTTTTCTCCTGGCCTCTCTCCACTCTTTTCTCCTGGCCTCTCTCTCCACTCTTTTCTCCTGGCCTCTCTCTCCACTCTTTTCTCCTGGCCTCTCTCTCCACTCTTTTCTCCTGGTCTCTCTCTCCACTCTTTTCTCCTGGTCTCTCTCTCCACTCTTTTCTCCTGGCCTCTCTCTCCACTCTTTTCTCCTGGCCTCTCTCTCCACTCTTTTCTCCTGGTCTCTCTCTCCACTCTTTTCTCCTGGTCTCTCTCTCCACTCTTTTCTCCTGGCCTCTCTCTCCACTCTTTTCTGGTGTGTATTTATGTTTGGGCCTGATGTTTATGATTGATCGTTAGGATATTAGTGCTAGGATTTGACAGTCAGCCGGTATAGTGACGTTAATGTCAAAAGAGGTGAGACTTGCCAGCATGAACCATGGCATGGACCAAACCATTTAAGAAGGGGGATATTGAACCATGGCATGGACCAAACCATTTAAGAAGGGGGATATTGCTCAGTAAATTAAACGTTTTTTCATCTGTATTGCATTATTTGTGGCTTAACTTGAATTCTGATGCAGCATTAGTGACTGATCTACATGCAGAATAATTTCGTCATAGAAAGAGGGACCTCTTGTTTTTTTGTGGGCCCTGCCTGCTTGTGGGCCCTTATAATCATCATCACATTTCACCCTAAACACCGGCCCTGTGTCCACCTTCGTGTTAATCAGCAGAGCACAGAGATTGTCAGATTTCCATCCATTCCCAGCGGTCCTACCTCCCTAACCCAGGTACGTCTTTACATTCTTCTCATTAATTAATAATCCTCATTAGCGCCTGCAGCCTAAGCCCCGGAGAGTGCTCCATTCTCTCAGATGAATGTGTGTTCATCCCTCCCCCTCCTCCCCATCCATTACCCAGAGGAGACAGAGCACCTCTCAGCGGCTCCAGGAGCTCTTCTTCTCCCCGTGTCCGTCAGACCACGGCCCGCTGGACAGGAAGACCAGGACAAACAAGGTAACAGACCACGCTAATAACCCTGATCACTTCACAGCACAAACAACACTGGATACTGTAATGGGATCTTACCAGGGGGAGTGAAACATCTACACCCAAACCAAGAAGAAGCAGCTTATTAGTCTGGGTCTTCCATTACAGAGGACACACAGAAACACGCGTGTCCCTTTCACCAGAGTGAGTGAGGAAGAGGAGTCCCAGATCAAAGCCCATCTCAGAGTGAGTGAGGAAGAGGAGTCCCAGATCAAAGCCCATCTCAGGGTGAGTGAGGAAGAGGAGTCCCAGATCAAAGCCCATCTCAGGGTGAGTGTAACCATCGTACTCTTGTCTGCGCTGTGTTCAACAGTTCGACCCATGTTAAGGGCTTGCTTAGGGTGGGATTTGAACCCATGTTCAACAAGCTCTTCTGTTTGTGAGGCGGACGCGCTGACCGTTGTGCCAATAGGGACGTCCCTCTAGGAGGGACTGTCAGCGCTCCTTTGAGGAGTGAGTCTAACCAACTACTGGCTACCCTGTATACCTGGGACTCTCAAGCACACTCACTTGGTTACATAAGTACGCTACTGAAGTAGTGCTCTACATCCTGCTATGCAGCTCAGCCGCGTGCTTTTTTTTACCAACAAACTTCTGCCATAACCACGCCCCCGCGAGTTTTCATTGGACATCCTAACCCAAACCCTAACCCTAAACCTAACCCTAACCCTATCCCTAACCCTAAGCCAATGAAAACTTGCGGGGGCGTGGTTATGGCAGAAGTTGGTTGGTAAAAAAAATCACGCAGCTCAGCCGGAGCTGTCTGGCTAACTCAGTCAGTAGAGCATGAGACCGTTAACCTCAGGGTCAATATGTCCTGTAAATAAAACTTTTTACGAAGCCAAATCATAGTCCATCATCAAGTGCATTATCCTGTTCCTCATTGGCCAGTATCAGCTGGAGCAGCGCCGGGTCAAGGCCCATGCTCAGCGCCCCCTGGAGGAGGGGCTTCATCTGCAGAGAACCAGGGGTCATGGGTTCAAGGTGAGCATGAAAAAAATGCAGTAAAAAATACAAAATACTTACAAAATAATACAAAATACTTGTCAAAAATACTTGGATCACTTCGTATCCAATATGTGGCATTTACAGTACTTGCTTTTTAAAAATGCTGACCTGGTCTTTAAACGCTGACCAGGTCTTTAAACGCTGACCAGGTCTTTAAACGCTCACCTGGTCTTGACGCAGGATAAGATGCTCAAGGCTTCGCTGGATGTGAGCAGACGTGACGGCTCCAGAGACGACCCTCCACGCCTCCTCCAGAGCCTTGAGAGACTGGGGGGGGACGAGGAGGAGGAGAGGGAGGAGGAGAGGGAGGAGGAGGACCACGCCGGCGTGGAGGAGAACCCTGGGCTCTGGGAGGAAAGCGTGACCCCGTCTTCAGGCGCGGGGTCGTCCCAGGGTCGGCGTGCGCTGAGAACACAGGAGCAGCTCTCGGGCGCAGCAGGAGGGGGTCCTCGCTGTACGGGTCACACGGTGACAGACCACCTCAGAGAAGAGCTCCTCCCCCCCGCCTGCGCCAGGAACAAGAGGTTCATGGTCTACATATGTGGAGGATACACAGGTGAACATACTACAGCACAGCATGCTGCTCTCAGGGCGTGTGTTTACAAGTGTGTGTGTGTGTGTGTGTGTGTGTGTGTGTGTGTGTGTGTGTGTGTGTGTGTGTGTGTGTGAGAGAGAGGGGATGTCACTCACAGTGTGTGTGTGTGTGTGTGTGTGTGTGTGTGTGTGTGTCAGACACGGTGGTGGAGCGGACGGTTCTGATGGAGAACACGTTCCCCCGGCTCTACCTCTACTGTAAACGGAGGGGCTTCGACTTCCGGATGGTGGACCTGCGTTTGGGGCTGGGAGACCCCGCGTCCGACACACACCACACGGTCCCGCTGCACCTGGACGCCCTGCAGCGCTGTCAGGACACGCAGGGACCAAACCTCATAGTGAGACCAGTCAGGACACGCAGGGACCAAACCTCATAGTGAGACCAGTCAGGACACGCAGGGACCAAACCTCATAGTGAGACCAGTCAGGACACGCAGGGACCAAACCTCATAGTGAGACCAGTCAGGACACGCAGGGACCAAACCTCATAGTGAGACCAGTCAGGACACGCAGGGACCAAACCTCATAGTGAGACCAGTCAGGACACGCAGGGACCAAACCTCATAGTGAGACCAGTCAGGAGACACAGGGACCAAACCTCATAGTGAGACCAGTCAGGAGACACAGGGACCAAACCTCATAGTGAGACCAGTCAGGAGACACAGGGACCAAACCTCATAGTGAGACCAGTCAGGAGACACAGGGACCAAACCTCATAGTGAGACCAGTCAGGACACGCAGGGACCAAACCTCATAGTGAGACCAGTCAGGACACGCAGGGACCAAACCTCATAGTGAGACCAGTCAGGACACGCAGGGACCAAACCTCATAGTGAGACCAGCTGGTCTCCCTGCTCAGGAATAGCTGTTGACCTGTTTGGTCTTTGTGGTATCAGATATGTGTAGACATGTTCATTCGTAAACTTTATTTCGTTTCTGGGGAATACGATCGAGGAGCAGCTCCTCATTTTCAATGTAGCTGAGATTACAAAACAAGCAGCAACAATAAAAAGAATGTTAAACAATAAGATGTCATCACAAATAACAATATAATTTAAAATTAAACACAAAAAGCCAGTACAGGTAAAGAATATAAGATGTTGACCTGTAAGGTGTCTGGTTGTGTTCATTAACCCCGTAGTGACTCTGTTCTCTTTATATGCGCATCCATACCTGACGTCACGTGGTCTCACTCTGCAGCTCTTCCTGGGCCAGAAGCACGAGGTCCAGACGCTGCCCAGCACCATGACCAGAGAGAGCTTTGAGGCCATCGTGAGCGTGGTGGAGAGAGACCGTCAGAGGCTGTCCAAGAGCAAGCCGGCAGACGACGAGCTCGCCTTCCAATCCGGATCCAGCAGCGCTGCAGGAAGTGACACGGGCAGTTTCGTCTTCGAGCCCTTTGACCCGGGTTTCGCCGACTCCGCCAAGAGTTCCAGGTTGATGAGCGAGAGTTCCGTGTCCCAGAATTCCCTGTCGGAGACGGAGGGGGCTAGGATTAGTCCGGCGGGGGCCAGGGGCTGGGGGGATTACGACAGGGACCTGACCTTACTGAGGACGTGGTACCAGCTGGACGAGAACTGTCTTCCTCCGCTCTACCGCCTACTTCCTGTCAGGTAATAAACTAGTGATTTCATTTGTGGGCCTTTTTCAAATCCCCCCCTACAGCAAAGGGTGATTTTCCACTGCGTCAGTGTGAGTTGCTAAACCTGTTATGACTTGGCATCCAGGCTAAGACCTACCTGGCACAGGAATGCCTTGTTTGGTTTCCATGGCTCCCGCCCACAGGTCATGTGATGTAGTGAGAAGGATGTTTGAGAGCAGTTGTGCCCAAAGAACCCAGACGGGGAGAACGAGAGGGAACCGGACAAACTGACATGGTTCTCAGGCAGAACTGGTATCTGTTATTACACCATCTCTGTTATTACACCAGGTCTCTGTTATTACACCATCTCTGTTATTACACCAGGTCTCTGTTATTACACCATCTCTGTTATTACACCAGGTCTCTCTTATTACACCATCTCTGTTATTACACCAGGTCTCTGTTATTACACCATCTCTGTTATTACACCAGGTCTCTGTTATTACACCATCTCTGTTATTACACCATGTCTCTGTTATTACACCATCTCTGTTATTACACCATCTCTGTTATTACACCATCTCTCTGTTATTACACCAGGTCTCTGTTATTACACCAGGTCTCTGTTATTACACCATCGGACTGATGGTCACCGCTGACCGCGGGGGACACCTGAGTTCTGTGACCTCTGTGTGACCTCTGTGTGACCTCTGTGTGACCTCTGTGTCCTGTCCCGCAGCGCTCACCTCCCAGACTTCCTGAGTGGAGACGGGCAGCGCCGGAGGCTGGCGAGGAGGACGTGGCGCGATACCCGGCTCCGCCTGTGGGGGGTGCTGGAGCGCAGCGGACCGGAGGCGCTGGGGGAGGAGGGGGCGGCTCTGCTCCTCAGAACAGGTGAGGGGGGAGGAGGGGGAGGGGGGGGCATCTCTGCTCCTCAGAACAGGTGAGGGGGAGAGGGGGGGGGGAGGGGGGGCATCTCTGCTCCTCAGAACAGGTGAGGGGGGGAGGAGGGGGGGGGGGCGCTCTGCTCCTCAGAACAGGTGAGGGGGGAGGAGGGGGAGGGGGGGGCATCTCTGCTCCTCAGAACAGGTGAGGGGGGAGGAGGGGGAGGGGGGGGGCATCTCTGCTCCTCAGAACAGGTGAGGGGGGGAGGAGGGGGAGGGGGGGGCATCTCTGCTCCTCAGAACAGGTGAGGGGGGAGGAGGGGGGAGGGGGGGGCATCTCTGCTCCTCAGAACAGGTGAGGGGGGAGGAGGGGGAGGGGGGGGGCATCTCTGCTCCTCAGAACAGGTGAGGGGGGGAGGAGGGGGAGGGGGGGGGCGGCTCTGCTCCTCAGAGGGGAGTCCGGGGGAGGAGGGGGGTTGTTATATACTTGTGTGGTAGATGGTGGTGTTTGAACACAGTGCTGGACTGGGAGGTGGAGCAGGGTCTGCGCTCGCTGGCGGGCGGCCTCCCCCCGGAGGCTCACTGCCACGGCTACAAGAGGCTGATCCCCGACCTCCACTACAACCTGAGGAACGAGCGCGCCGCCGAATACATGGACCTCCTCCGGGGCCGGCCGGCGGTCAACCAGGCGCTGGCCGCTAAACACCAACGCTTCCTGGACCGCGTTCACCAGAAGGTGGGGGGGGCGAGGGAGGGGCGTGCGTGTGAGAGAGAGAGAGAGAGAGAGAGAGAAAGAGGGAGAGAGAGAGAAAGAGAGAGAGAGAAAGAGAAAGAGAGAGAGAAAGAGAGAGAGAGAAAGAAAGAGAGAGAGAGAGAAAGAGAGAGAGAGAAAGAGAGAGTGAGAAAAGAGAGAGAGAGAAAGAGAGAATACCTTTCTGAGAGACAGAATGTCACTTTGTCCCACACGATGCACTGCTGATTGCTAACGATATTTCCTTCTCTGACATCATCAAGCTGCGCCACACAAACATCTACGAGCGCAACGTGGGCTGGGGCAGAAAGGGCCTCAACCCCAAACACAGCAGGGCCCACCGGTTCTACGCCGACCGCATCTCCTCACACGTCTACAGGACTGTGGTCAAGGCGCTCGACAAGTAGGAGAGACTACAGTACTTGTGTTTGACCCGTAACAGTCATTACATTCAGTGCAATGAGGTACATATCTGTCATCCTATTGGATAGTGATTGGCTGGAGGATAGTGATTGGCTGGAGGTAGTGACAGATCTCACCTGCGTTCCAGAGTCATGGAGGTAAACAAACCCAAAGGGCCCTTTGACCTCCAGAGGAGGGAGGCTTCCAGAGTCCGGATCCAGGAAGAGATTCAGCGTCATGTCAGCCATGGCCAAGCTCAGTGAGTCCCGGTCTCAAACACGTACGCTAACATTTACGCTTCAGTCATTTAGCAAACGCTTGTATCCGAGGCGACTCACAGGAAGTACACTTGACTGAAGTAAAGGAACCGACTGTTCTGTATATTCATGCTTCATTTCACTCATCTTCCTGCAGGAACAGGTAAGAAAGCCGTGCTTCTTTTCCGGTGGTGTTCGGTGTGACGAGACGTTCCCTCTTCTCATCTTCTCTCCAGGAGAAGCGTCACGTGTTGAGAGAGTCCTTCCTGTCGGAGCTCCGGAGCGCCGTGGTGGGGGGCTCGTCCCGCCCCAGCATGCCCCCCTCCTCCTGCTGGGCCCCCCGGGCTGGGGCAAGACCACCGCCCTGGCCAGACTGGCTCACCTCGCCCCCTCC
>NC_140250.1:171612-179664 GCF_949987555.1 Borostomias antarcticus | reverse complement strand
CCCCCAAACCCCTCTCCCCCAACCCCCTCTCCCCCAAACCCCTCTCCCCCAACCCCCTCTCCCCCAAACCCCTCTCCCCCAAACCCCTCTCCCCCTCTCCCCTCTCCTCCAAACCCCTCTCCCCCAACCCCCTGTCCCCCAAACCCCTCTCCCCCAACCCCCTCTCCCCCAACCCCCTCTCCCCCAAACCCCTCTCCCCCAAACCCCTCTCCTCCAAACCCCTCTCCCCCAAACCCCTCTCCCCCAAACCCTCTCCTCCAAACCCCCTCTCCCCCAAACCCCTCTCCTCCAAACCCCTCTCCCCCAACCCCCTCTCCCCCAAACCCCCTCTCCCCCAAACCCCTCTCCTCCAACCCCCTCTCCCCCAAACCCCTCTCCCCCAAACCCCTCTCCTCCAACCCCCTCTCCCCCAAACCCCTCTCCCCCAAACCCCTCTCCCCCAAACCCCTCTCCCCCAACCCCCTCTCCCCCAAACCCCTCTCCCCCAAACCCCTCTCCCCCAAACCTCTCTCCTCCAACCCTCTCTCCCCCTCTGTGTGTGTGTGTGTGTGTGTGTGTGTGTGTGTGTGTGTGATTGTCTGTGTGTGCATGTGTGTGTCTGTGTGTGTCTGTGTGTGTGTGTGTGTGTGTGTGTGTGTGTGTGTGTGTGTCAGCTCCGTGGTGCTGCAGCGTTTCGTGGGGTTGACGGGGGAGAGCAGGAATGTCCGGCTGCTCCTCCAGAGCCTGTGTGTCCAGCTGGCCCAGACCTACCACCCCCAGACCCCCCTCTCAGAGGTACCACCCCAGACCCCCCTCCCAGACCTACCACCCCAAGACCCCCCTCCCAGACCTACCACCCCCAGACCCCCCTCCCAGACCTACCACTCCCAGACCCCCCTCCCAGACCTACCACCCCCAGACCCCCCTCTCAGAGGTACCACCCCCAGACCCTCCTCTCAGAGGTACCACCCCCAGACCCCCCTCTCAGACCTGCCACCCCCAGACCCCCCTCCCAGACCTACCACCCCCAGACCCCCCTCCCAGACCTACCACCCCCAGACCCCCCTCCCAGACCTACCACCCCCAGACCCCCCTCCCAGACCTACCACCCCCAGACCCCCCTCTCACCCTACCACCCCCAGACCCCCCTCCCAGACCTACCACCCCCAGACCCCCCTCCCAGACCTACCACCCCCAGACCCCCCTCCCAGACCTACCACCCCCAGACCCCGCTCCCAGACCTACCACCCCCAGACCCCCCTCTCAGACCTGCCACCCCCAGACCCCCCTCCCAGACCTACCACCCCCAGACCCCCCTCTCAGACCTACCACCCCCAGACCCCCCTCTCAGAGGTGCTAGCGCTCTACAAACATGCTCTATACTGTTATTACCACTGTTATAACTAATAACCACTGTTATTACTACTGTTATAACTAGTAACTACTGTTATTACTACTGTTATAACTAGTAACCACTGGTATTACTACTGTTATAACTAGTAACCACTGGTATTACTACTGTTATAACTAGTAACTACTGTTATTACTACTGTTATAACTAGTAACTACTGTTATTACTACTGTTATAACTAGTAACCACTGTTATTACTACTGTTATAAATAGTAACTACTGTTATTACTACTGTTATAACTAGTAACCACTGTTATAACTACTGTTATAACTAGTAACCACTGTTATTACTACTGTTATAACTAGTAACTACTGTTATTACTACTGTTATAACTAGTAACCACTGTTATTACTACTGTTATAACTAGTAACTACTGTTATTACTACTGTTATAACTAGTCTAACTAATCTATATATATAGAAACACTGTTGAATATATATATAGGTCAGGAATATATGACAGTATATAGGTCATATATTCAGCTATGAAACTAGCAGATAAGTAAACATTGTGTCCGTCCATAAACTGTGTCCTTCCTGTCCAGGGTCTCCCTCAGCTGGCCAATGAGTTCCACGCGCTGCTGGGGCGGGCGGGGCCCCGGCGCCCCACGGTCCTAGTGCTGGACGGGTTAGACGAGCTGTCAGAGGAGCACGGGCCGGACCTGAGCTGGCTGACCGTCCCGCTGCCCCCCCACGTCCACCTGGTCCTCTCCGCCACCACCGACTCCGCCTGCGCCCGCTCCCTGCAGGTGGGCGTCCGAGCATCAACAACAACAACAACAACAACAACAACAAGGCCGGACACGGAGACCAGCACAACCTGCCTGCATCATGTTCCACATGAGATACAGCGTTTCTCACCAGCGTTTCTCACCAGCGTTTCTCACCAGCGTTTCTCACCAGCGTTTCTCACCAGCGTTTCTCTCTCTCTCTGTCTCTCTCTCTCTCTCCCTCCCTCCCTCCCTCTCTCTCTCTCTCTCTCTCTCTCTCCCTCTCTCTCTCTCTCCCTCTCTCTCTCTCTCTCCCTCCCTCCCTCCCTCTCTCTCTCTCTCTCCCTCTCTCTCTCTCTCTCTCTCTCCAGACGTTAGCCCAGCCCTCCCTCCTCTCCCTCCCTCCTCTCAGTCCTGATGACATCACCGCGGGGGTGGAGGGGAAGCTCCGTGCCGACCGGCGCCGTCTCCAGGACTGGCAGCAGCGCCTCCTCCTCCAGGCCTGCGCCTCCTGCCCCTCCCCCCTCTACCTGGAGGCGTCCTACGCCCAGACCGTCCCCTGGAGCTCCTCCGCCCCCCGGGGCAGTCTGGGCCTGGCCCCCGACCTGCGGGGCCTCTACCTGGGCCTGCTGGCCCGCCTGGAGAGGGCCCACGGGGAGCAGCTGGTGAGACGGGCCGCCACCGTCATAACGGTGTCCAGGAACGGAGTCACAGAGGAGGTGGGTCAGGGAGGGAGTCAGGGAGGAGGTGGGTGGGGCCTGAGGGAGTCAGGGAGGAGGTGGGTGGGGCCTGAGGGAGTCAGGGAGGAGGTGGGTGGGGCCTGAGGGAGTCAGGGAGGAGGTGGGTGGGGCCTGAGGGAGTCAGGGAGGAGGTGGGTCAGGGAGGGAGTCAGGGAGGAGGTGGGTGGGGAGTCAGGGAGATGGGTGAATGGTTCTGGTTCTGTATGAGGGGCTGGTGAACGGTTCTGGTTCTGTATGAGGGGCTGGTGAATGGTTCTGGTTCTGGTTCTGTTGTGTTGATCAGGAGCTTCTGGACCTGCTGGCGAGAGACACCAGAGTTCTACAGGAAGTAGCGCTGTCCCACCCGACCTCCTCCCGCCGTCCCAGGGTGCCGTGCGCGCTGTGGGCGGGGCTAAGGCGGGACCTGGCGGGTCACCTGACGGAGGCGGAGACCGACGGCACCTGGGTGTTCCGCTGGACGCACTCGGCGCTGGCGATGGCGTGCGCGCGCCGCTACCTCCGGACGGACGACAGCCGCATGGCCGCGCACGCCGCCTACGCAGACTACTTCCGGGCCGCCGGCGCCGACGAGCACGCGCACGTGTTCCAGCCGCTGGCGTGGACGCTGGGAGAGGAAGAGGAGGAGGAGGAGGAGGAGAAGACGGGGGTGAAGAGTTACGTGTTCAACCTGCGTAAGCTGCACGGCCTGCCCTATCACCTGGTGCGCTCGGGGCAGATCCTGCCCTTCCTGTCCGAGTGCTTGTTCAACTACGACTTCCTGCTGCACAAGGCCTGCGCTCTGTCCCTGCTGGACATCGAGGAGGACCTGAAGAAGGCCGTGCTCCCAGAGAAGTGGGTAGAGTTCACATTCAGATGCACAAAACTTTATTGTCTGTCATGACAGAAAATCGTCGTTAGACTGACTCAACAATCAACACAGGTTGGCACAACACAACAGCTTACAGTACTCTAGTTAGCAGGAACACACTCCTCTCTCTCTTTCTCAAACACACATAGAGTGTGTGTCCTCCCTCCATTCTCATCCCCGTCTCCCGGGGACCCACTGCCTCTCCCCTCTCCTCCCTCCCCCCCCCCCCCGCCCTCCCCCCTCCCCCCCCCCAGGGAGCTGCTGGACGTGGAGGTGCTGGCGGGCGCTCTGCAGATGTCCAGGCCCGTTCTGGAGCAGGACCCTCGCCAGCTGGCCTCTCAGATCCTGGGCCGTCTGGGTCAGCTGGTCTCAGAGGACCGGCCCGTGGCTCCAGGTACTGAGCAGCTGACCGGGCCCAAACACACAGTATATAGTATATAGTATTTGGACCCTCAGTCGGTCTGACCCAGTCACGTGTCTGGGAGGTGTAGGACAGCGGTTTGGGGTCCAGGTTTGTCTGGGAGGTGTAGGACAGCGGTTTGGGGTCCAGGTTTGTCCAGCGGTCTCTCTCTGTGTTCTCTGTCCAGGGGACCCGTGTAAGTTCTCCTACCTCCACGCCCTGCTGGCCCAGTGTGCCCAGTCCAGCCTGCCGGTCCTGGTGCCCTCCTACACCTGCCTGCTGCCCCCCGGGGGGCTGCAGCACACCCTGCTGGCAGGTCAGGGGATTACGGGGTCTCAGCTCGGCTGGGGAGGGAGGGATAGGAGAAGATGATGATCAAATGATTTGATGTAAAAGATTTAAAGTGACTTCTCTCCTCTCCTCTCCTCTCCTCTCCTCTCCTCTCCTCTCCTCTCCTCTCCTCTCCTCTCCTCTCCTCTTCTCTTCTCTTCTCTTCTCTTCTCTTCTCTTCTCTTCTCTCCTCTCCTCTCCTCTTCTCCCCTCCTCCTCTCCTCTCCTCTCCTCTTCCCTCCTCTCCTCCTCTCCTCCTCTCCTCCCCTCCTCTCCTCTCCTCTCCTCTCCTCTCCTCTCCTCTCCTCTCCTCTCCTCTCCTCTCCTCTCCTCTCCTCTCCTCCTCTCCCCCCATCCTCTCCTCCTCTCCTCCCTTCCTCTCCTCCTCTCCTCTCCTCCTCTCCTCTCCCCTCTCCTCCTCTCCCCCCATCCTCTCCTCCTCTCCTCCTCTCCTCTCTCCTCTCCTCTCCTCCCCTCCCATCCTCTCCTCCTCTCCCCTTCCCTCCCCTCCCCTCCTCCTCTCCTCTCCTCCCCCCAGGCCACAGCTCCAGTGTGACCTCCCTGTGCGTGGGTCAGCGGGGGTCCGTGGCGGTCACCGGCGGGGCGGACGGGACCCTGAAGCTGTGGGACCTGGAGCTGGGCCGGGTGGTGGGGGCCCTGGAGGGCGAGGGGGGCGTGGTGGGGGACGCCCTCACCCTCGGACTGGGGGACACGGTGCTGGTCATCCGCATGGGGCAGACTCTACAGGTCAGGGGTCGCAAACTGGGTTCTGTATTTTGAGCCAAAATTGTTTTTATTTATTTAAAAGTTTTTATTTTGTCCACTTTGTTGGCTGAAGACAGTCAGTCTGTAGAAACGTCTCTGTCTTGACCGTCTGCGCTGCAGGTGAGAGAGGTGCATTCTGGGAGAGTGCTGTACACTGAGAGTGACTCCATGGACGTTCCCGTGGTAACCACGGCCTGTGACGGACAGCTGCTGGTGGTCTTCTACGATGGAAGTCCCCTGGTGAAGGTGACGCCTAGCATCCACAGCCCTAGAACATGACACTGGCCTCATTACAGGTGTAATGGCGCGTGTGTGTGCGTGTGTTTGCGTGTGTGTGCATGGCTGTGTGTGTGTGTGCGTGGCTGTGTGTGTGTGTGCGTGTGTGTGCATGGCTGTGTGTGTGTGTGCGTGGCTGTGTGTGTGTGTGTGCGTGTGTGTGCGTGGCCGTGTGTGCGTGTGTGTGCGTGGCCGTGTGTGTGTGTGCGTGGCGGTGTGGGTGTGAGTGTGCATGGCCGTGTGTGTTTGTGTGCGTGTGTGTGCGCGTGGCCGCGCCTGTGTGTGTGTGTGTGTGTGTGTGTATCAGGTGTTGGACCTGGCTTCGTCCTGCTCTCTGCTGCACTGTGTGAACATCGGCCTGCAGTGTGACGCCGTCCACAAGGACCGCTCCATCCTGGTGTCCCACAACTCCGTCAACGACTACGTCCTGTTCGCCTACAGGTCAGCGCGCTCACTTCCTGTTTGTGTTGTTGTCATCTTCTGTCAGCTGTAGCTTCTATGTTCTTAGTCTTCCTGGTTCCAACACTCTCATCGTCCAAAACAGGACAAAATGTATGCTTTAAACCCTTCAAATGTTCATTTTAAACCCTTTTAGATGACAGCAAACGGGGCAGAGAACAGGTCATAGGTCACACTTGTCCCTTCTGGAGGCCGTGACCTCATCAGCGTGTCACGTAGCGCTGTTCCCAGACCGAGGAAATCAGCTCAGAGCAGAGCGGCGCCAGACAGCAGGCTTCATCGTCCGCGTTCGGAAAACATTTCCTCAATTATTCATGTCGGTGCACTTCCTCTGTGTCCGTCTGGGTAATCCAGTCTGAGCCCTCGTCACACCTGAGCCCTTGTCCCTTCTTCTTCTTTCGTGTAACGTCAGAGGTCCAACTCGGTGTCGTGTAGCCATGCCAACATCTCGGGTCCTAGGTCAAAGAGGCTGGCTTCCGAGGGTGGTCTGTACAAGGGGCAAGTGGTGATTATATGTTCGGCTGTCTGTTCAGGGTCACCGCACTCGCATGCCGCACTGTCTGCCAGGCCCCACTTCTTCATCGATGTTTTAAAACGACCAACCCCAGTTCGCAGGTGGTTCAGTGTGGTCCATTGCCGGCGTGGTAGGTCGTCTCCTCCTATGGCGCCACCTCCTGGGTCCCAGATGTAGTGATGGATGCGGGAGGGCCCTGCTGACTGCCACTCCTGCTTCCAAGCTGCTGCCAGCCAAGCATATCTGGAGATGTCCTCAGAGATGGAATTGAGCATCTCTTGCGCTGCCTTGTTGTAGGGGTGGCGGGATTTGAGTCTGCTTGGAGGAGCCGCTGTTGTTGTGGTGTTGTGCAGGATGTGCCACTCATATCTTTTTGCTTTCCTGGCCAGGGCGAGGGTGGCAGCCTCCCGTCGGAGGCCGGCCGGGGCTATTCCCGCGAGGACTGGCAAGAGGGACACTGGGGTAGGCTTCAGGCATCCAGTAATTATTCGGAGGGCACTGTTTATAGCCACGTCAACTTTGCTTGTATGAGGGCTTCTGCACCAGACTGGGGCGCAGTATTCCGCTGCAGAGAAGACCAGAGCTTGGGTCGATATTCGCAGAGTCTTAGCGGATGCTCCCCAGGTTATTCCCGCAAGGCGGCGGATCAGCGCAACCCTAGATGTAACTTTGGCCTTGACTTCTTCTAGATGTTGTCTGAAGGTCAGGGTCCGGTCCAGACGCACACCGAGGTACTTCGGAGCTTGCTGGACCTCCAGGCGTTTGTTGTCGACACGCACCTCCAGTTCCCTCTTTGCTTCTCTGGTGCTTAGATGGTATGCTGCTGCAACTGTCTTTCCGATGCTGAGCTGTAGACGCCACCTTCGAAGGTATGCTACCAGAGTGCCCATATCTTTGTTAAGGCCATCTTCCATCGCCTTCCACGTTGGACGTCTCAGCATGATGGCAAGATCGTCTGCATAGCCGTACTTTCTGGATGTTGTGTCAGGTAGGTCATGTATGTAGATGTTGAACAGCATCGGTGAGAGAACTGACCCCTGCGGAACCCCGTTCCTCAGTCTTCTGAGTCTACTGCGCTGGCCACTGCTGGTCTGGAGGACGAAGCTGCAGTTGGAAAGTGTCTCCATGATGAACTTCACCATGTGCCGGTCTGGAATTATCCTCAACAGCTTCAGGTGGAGACCACGGTGCCACACGGTGTCGTATGCGGCAGTCAGATCCAGGTACACTACCCCAGCTTTCTCGTTGTCCTGGAAGCTGTCCTCGATGTCCTGAGCGAGTAGTGTTACCTGGTCTGCTGTTGATCTTCCACGACGGAAACCAGCTTGTTCCCGTGGGAGCTGTGAGTCAACCACTGGCTCGATGCGGCTATGGATCATCCTCTCCAAGATTTTAAATGGGACACAGAGCAGCGAGATGGGCCGGTATGATTTGGGGTCTTCCGCAGGTTTATTTGGCTTTGGCAGAGCTATGACGGAGGCACGGCGCCAAGTCTTTGGGAGCTTTAACCTCTGGTAGCACGATGTGAAGAAAGCACAGAGCCAGCGAGATATTGTTGTGCTCTGGTGGATGACGAACTCCGGGTGGATGTTGTCACGGCCTGGAGATTTTCCTGGCTTGA
>NC_140250.1:144112-166612 GCF_949987555.1 Borostomias antarcticus | reverse complement strand
CCTGAGTCCAGCCTGTCTGTCCCCTGGTCCTGAGTCCAGCCTGTATGTCCCCTGGTCCTGAGTCCACCCTGTATGTCCCCTGGTCCTGAGTCCACCCTGTATGTCCCCTGGTTCTGAGTCCACCCTGTCTGTCCCCTGGTCCTGAGTCCAGCCTGTCTGTCCCCTGGTCCTGAGTCCACCCTGTATGTCCCCTGGTCCTGAGTCCACCCTGTCTGTCCCCTGGTCCTGAGTCCACCCTGTATGTCCCCTGGTCCTGAGTCCAGCCTGTATGTCCCCTGGTCCTGAGTCCAGTCTGTATGTCCCCTGGTACTGAGTCCAGTCTGTATGTCCCCTGGTACTGAGTCCAGCCTGTATGTCCCCTGGTACTGAGTCCAGCCTGTATGTCCCCTGGTACTGAGTCCAGTCTGTATGTCCCCTGGTACTGAGTCCAGCCTGTATGTCCCCTGGTCCTGAGTCCAGCCTGTATGTCCCCTGGTACTGAGTCCAGCCTGTATGTCCCCTGGTTCTGAGTCCAGCCTGTTTGTCCTCTGGTACTGAGTCCAGTCTGTATGTCCCCTGGTCCCGCAGGTGTGTGTCCCGACCTGCGCTTCTGTCTGGGCGTGTGCGGTGGCGAGCGCTACCTGCGGCGCTGGGACCTGGCGTCGCGCGTCCACGACCCCGCCCTCACCTACAACGTCCACAAGAAGAGACGTGACGGCACGGCGGAGGTCGTCCCCATGGGAACGACCCCACGGTAGAGGCTGTCTGTTTTTAACAGGATTGTTTAGTGTGATTTTACACATCAGTGTGTAGAGAAATATTTTTACAGAATAAACCATGGAATAGGCGTTGATGGGAAGGAAAAGAGTGATTTTGTATTTTTGTAATCTTGTGTTTGGTTTTGTTTGTACACATAATGCAAAATGTATGTACAGCGTCTTATAAGTGTGTCTTATGTGAGTAGCCTGGTACAGCATGACCATCCTGATCTAGCGAGCGCACTGCTTCTCTCCGCAGTATCGGTCTGGCCTTCGCCCCATAGAGAGCGATTACGTGGGCGGGGCTACTTGCCTTGACAGACAAACACCTTCAGCCAATCAGCGTTCAGCAAACGTTTGCCAAATCCAGTCTGAAGAACGGAAAAAACGTCTTTTTCACGAGGAACTCCGCTAGTGCATACTCTTGTTCTTGTTTAAGTGTTGTGATTAAGTCTATTTCTGCAATAACTGCACTTATAGCTGCGTTTATTCTTCTAACGTTAACGTTACCACTCGTTGCTTCGGGAGCCGCCATGTTTGTTTAGTGAGCGGCAGGGACACGAACCAATCGGGCTGCTTTCCACTGTGGGGCGGGACATCAGTTAAAACACAGTCCCTGATTGGCCCAGTATGGTCTGGATTTTGGCATAATGGCTCAAGAGGAGGCAAAGGCCAGACCGTTCTGCATTAGTGAAACAGAATGTGAGCTGGAGAGAGGGGGATGGTGGTACCAGGCTAGGAGAGAGGAGGACAGAGAGAGAAGGGGATGGTGGTACCAGGCTAGGAGAGAAGGGGATGGTGGTACCAGGCTAGGAGAGAGGGGGACAGAGAGAGAAGGGGATGGTGGTACCAGGCTAGGAGAGAGGAGGACAGAGAGAGAAGGGGATGGTGGTACCAGGCTAGGAGAGAGGAGGACAGAGAGAGAAGGGGATGGTGGTACCAGGCTAGGAGAGAGGGGGACAGAGAGAGAAGGGGATGGTGGTACCAGGCTAGGAGAGAGGGGGACAGAGAGAGAAGGGGATGGTGGTACCAGGCTAGGAGAGAGGAGGACAGAGAGAGAAGGGGATGGTGGTACCAGGCTAGGAGAGAGGGGGACAGAGAGAGAAGGGGATGGTGGTACCAGGCTAGGAGAGAGGGGGACAGAGAGAGAAGGGGATGGTGGTACCAGGCTAGGAGAGAGGAGGACAGAGAGAGAAGGGGATGGTGGTACCAGGCTAGGAGAGAGGGGGACAGAGAGAGAAGGGGATGGTGGTACCAGGCTAGGAGAGAGGGGGACAGAGAGAGAAGGGGATGGTGGTACCAGGCTAGGAGAGAGGGGGACAGAGAGAGAAGGGGATGGTGGTACCAGGCTAGGAGAGAGGGGGACAGAGAGAGAAGGGGATGGTGGTACCAGGCTAGGAGAGAGGGGGACAGAGAGAGAAGGGGATGGTGGTACCAGGCTAGGAGAGAGGGGGACAGAGAGAGAAGGGGATGGTGGTACCAGGCTAGGAGAGAGGGGGACAGAGAGAGAAGGGGATGGTGGTACCAGGCTAGGAGAGAGGGGGACAGAGAGAGAAGGGGATGGTGGTACCAGGCTAGGAGAGAGAGGGACAGAGAGAGAAGGGGATGGTGGTACCAGGCTAGGAGAGAGGAGGACAGAGAGAGAAGGGGATGGTGGTACCAGGCTAGGAGAGAGGGGGACAGAGAGAGAAGGGGATGGTCGTACCAGGCTAGGAGAGAGGGGGAGAGAGAGAGAAGAGGATGGTGGTACCAGGCTAGGAGAGAGGGGGACAGAGAGAGAAGGGGATGGTGGTACCAGGCTAGGAGAGAGAGGGACAGAGAGAGAAGGGGACGGTGGTACCAGGCTAGGAGAGAGGGGGACAGAGAGAGAAGGGGATGGTCGTACCAGGCTAGGAGAGAGGGGGAGAGAGAGAGAAGAGGATGGTGGTACCAGGCTAGGAGAGAGGGGGACAGGAGAGAAGGGGATGGTGGTACCAGGCTAGGAGAGAGGGGGATGGTGGTACCAGGCTAGGAGAGAGGGGGACAGAGAGAGAAGGGGATGGTGGTACCAGGCTAGGAGAGAGGGAGACAGAGAGAGAAGGGGATGGTGGTACCAGGCTAGGAGAGAGGGGGACAGAGAGAGAAGGGGATGGTGGTACCAGGCTAGGAGAGAGGAGGACAGAGAGAGAAGGGGATGGTGGTACCAGGCTAGGAGAGAGGGGGACAGAGAGAGAAGGGGATGGTGGTACCAGGCTAGGAGAGAGGGGGACAGAGAGAGAAGGGGATGGTGGTACCAGGCTAGGAGAGAGGAGGACAGAGAGAGAAGGGGATGGTGGTACCAGGCTAGGAGAGAGGGGGACAGAGAGAGAAGGGGATGGTGGTACCAGGCTAGGAGAGAGGGGGACAGAGAGAGAAGGGGATGGTGGTACCAGGCTAGGAGAGAGGGGGACAGAGAGAGAAGGGGATGGTGGTACCAGGCTAGGAGAGAGGGGGACAGAGAGAGAAGGGGATGGTGGTACCAGGCTAGGAGAGAGAGGGGGACAGAGAGAGAAGGGGATGGTGGTACCATGCTAGGAGAGAGGAGGACAGAGAGAGAAGGGGATGGTGGTACCAGGCTAGGAGAGAGGGGGACAGAGAGAGAAGGGGATGGTGGTACCAGGCTAGGAGAGAGGGGGACAGAGAGAGGGGGATGGTGGTACCAGGCTAGGAGAGAGGAGGACAGAGAGAGAAGAGGATGGTGGTACCAGGCTAGGAGAGAGGGGGACAGAGAGAGAAGGGGATGGTGGTACCAGGCTAGGAGAGAGGGGGACAGAGAGAGAAGGGGATGGTGGTACCAGGCTAGGAGAGAGGGGGACAGAGAGAGAAGGGGATGGTCCTACCAGGCTAGGAGAGAGGGGGGCAGAGAGAGAAGGGGATGGTGGTACCAGGCTAGGAGAGAGGAGGACAGAGAGAGAAGGGGATGGTGGTACCAGGCTAGGAGAGAGGGGGACAGAGAGAGAAGGGGATGGTCGTACCAGGCTAGGAGAGAGGGGGACAGAGAGAGAAGGGGATGGTGGTACCAGGCTAGGAGAGAGGGGGACAGAGAGAGAAGGGGATGGTGGTACCAGGCTAGGAGAGAGGGGGACAGAGAGAGAAGGGGATGGTGGTACCAGGCTAGGAGAGAGAGGGACAGAGAGAGAAGGGGATGGTGGTACCAGGCTAGGAGAGAGGAGGACAGAGAGAGAAGGGGATGGTGGTACCAGGCTAGGAGAGAGAGGGACAGAGAGAGAAGGGGACGGTGGTACCAGGCTAGGAGAGAGGGGGACAGAGAGAGAAGGGGATGGTCGTACCAGGCTAGGAGAGAGGGGGAGAGAGAGAGAAGAGGATGGTGGTACCAGGCTAGGAGAGAGGGGGACAGGAGAGAAGGGGATGGTGGTACCAGGCTAGGAGAGAGGGGGATGGTGGTACCAGGCTAGGAGAGAGGGGGACAGAGAGAGAAGGGGATGGTGGTACCAGGCTAGGAGAGAGGGAGACAGAGAGAGAAGGGGATGGTGGTACCAGGCTAGGAGAGAGGGGGACAGAGAGAGAAGGGGATGGTGGTACCAGGCTAGGAGAGAGGAGGACAGAGAGAGAAGGGGATGGTGGTACCAGGCTAGGAGAGAGGGGGACAGAGAGAGAAGGGGATGGTGGTACCAGGCTAGGAGAGAGGGGGACAGAGAGAGAAGGGGATGGTGGTACCAGGCTAGGAGAGAGGGGGACAGAGAGAGGGGGATGGTGGTACCAGGCTAGGAGAGAGGGGGACAGAGAGAGAAGGGGATGGTGGTACCAGGCTAGGAGAGAGGGGGGGAGAGAGAGAAGGGGATGGTGGTACCAGGCTAGGAGAGAGAGGGACAGAGAGAGAAGGGGATGGTGGTACCAGGCTAGGAGAGAGGGGGACAGAGAGAGAAGGGGATGGTGGTACCAGGCTAGGAGAGAGGGGGACAGAGAGAGAAGGGGATGGTGGTACCAGGCTAGGAGAGAGGGGGACAGAGAGAGAAGGGGATGGTGGTACCAGGCTAGGAGAGAGGGGGACAGAGAGAGAAGGGGATGGTGGTACCAGGCTAGGAGAGAGAGGGACAGAGAGAGAAGGGTATGGTGGTACCAGGCTAGGAGAGAGGGGGACAGAGAGAGAAGGGGATGGTGGTACCAGGCTAGGAGAGAGGGGGACAGAGAGAGAAGGGGATGGTGGTACCAGGCTAGGAGAGAGGGGGACAGAGAGAGAAGGGGATGGTGGTACCAGGCTAGGAGAGAGGGGGACAGAGAGAGGGGGACAGAGAGAGGGGGACAGAGAGAGGAGGACAGAGAGAGAAGGGGATGGTGGTACCAGGCTATTATGTGAGTGCATGACCCTCCTAATAAATAAAAATCAATCAATATCCGGATTGATTAGTGTACTTAAGAATGGGCTTTGGAGACATATCGGTAGCCTGAATTGGCTTCCTCTCCTTGACTCAACACGAAGAAGCCTCTTCCCACTATTGAGATGCAGCCCGATGCCTGGTTCAGATTGAGATGCAGCCCGATGCCTGGTCCAGATTGAGATGCACCCGATGCCTGGTTCAGATTGAGATGCAGCCCGATGCCTGGTTCAGATTGAGATGCAGCCCGATGCCTGGTTCAGATTGAGATGCAGCCCGATGCCTGGTTCAGATTGAGATGCAGCCAGACTCCCGGCTCTGATGCTCTGCTGTCTGGTGGCCTCTGTCTCCCCCTGGTGGCCTCTGTCTCCCCCTGGTGGCCTCTGTCTCCCCCTGGTGGCCTCTGTCTCCCCCTGGTGGCCTCTGTCTCCCCCTGGTGGCCTCTGTCTCCCCCTGGTGGCCTCTGTCTCCCCCTGGTGGCAGGTACGCGGTGTGCAGGTCGCTGCGGCCGGGCACCGTGCGCGTGTGGAACCTGGCCAGGCGCAGGTTCACCGGCCGGCCAGTCAGAGTGGAGCACGGTCTCTACGGCAACACCGACGTAGCGCTGGCCCACGACCTCAAGCTCTACATCCTGACCAACAGAGGGACCGCCGACGCCACGGACACGGCCACGCCCATATTCCAGGTCTGGCCTCGCTCTCCTCCTCATCTCCTCCTCCTCTCCTCTTCTCCCCATCTCTTCCTCCCTCTCTCCTCCTCTCCTCTTCTCCCCATCTCCTCCTCCCTCCCTGGGCCCAGACTCTGCTGGTGACATGATCAGTGTTGTGTGTCCCCGGGCCCAGACTCTGCTGGTGACATGATCAGTGTTGTGTGTCCCGGGCCCAGACTCTGCTGGTGACATGATCAGTGTTGTGTGTCCCGGGCCCAGACTCTGCTGGTGTACGACCTGGTGAAGAGGAGTTACCTCAGGAGGCAGACCGGCCTCTTCGTCGTCTCCTGTCCCCAGCATGAGTACAGGCTTCTGGATGGGCAGCTACTGCTGGGCCTCTCTGAGACCAGGTGTGAGACGTTGTTTTACCAGGCTGGTCCAGTAGCATAGACCTCAAAACGTTAAAGGGATGATTTCTCAGACACAGATTAAGAGTTCTTAACATCTAAAACACCTGATGGGGGGACTCTTATTTTGAAAGGGCGAGGTGCTCTAACTAGTGTCTGATGCAGGGACCATCTGATCCTGTGGGACTTGGAGAGCGGCTACATCAACGGGAGGATCAGGCCTTCACACAAAGAGTCCCTCCTCTCCAGCAACAGCTCAATGAGAGACAGACCGTCCCAGATGCTCCCGATGCTCCCGGCCCAGGAGACCGCAGGTCAGCAGCTCGCCTGGTTACTGAGTCAGTGTGAGCGTTATTACTACTGTGCTGTTATTACTACTGTATGACTGTGAGCGTTATTACTACTGTGCTGTGAGCGTTATTACTACTGTGCTGTGAGCGTTATTACTACTGTGCTGTGAGTGTTATTACTACTGTATTACTGTGAGTGTTATTACTACTGTATGACTGTGAGCGTTATTACTACTGTGCTGTGAGCGTTATTACTACTGTGCTGTGAGTGTTATTACTACTGTGCTGTGAGCGTTATTACTACTGTGCTGTGAGCGTTATTACTACTGTGCTGTGAGCGTTATTACTACTGTGCTGTGAGCGTTATTACTACTGTGCTGTGAGCGTTATTACTACTGTGCTGTGAGTGTTATTACTACTGTATTACTGTGAGCGTTATTACTACTGTGCTGTGAGTGTTATTACTACTGTATTACTGTGAGCGTTATTACTACTGTGCTGTGAGTGTTATTACTACTGTATTACTGTGAGCGTTATTACTACTGTGCTGTGAGCGTTATTACTACTGTGCTGTGAGCGTTATTACTACTGTGCTGTGAGCGTTATTACTACTGTATTACTGTGAGTGTTATTACTACTGTGCTGTGAGCGTTATTACTACTGTGCTGTGAGTGTTATTACTACTGTGCTGTGAGTGTTATTACTACTGTGCTGTGAGTGTTATTACTACTGTGCTGTGAGTGTTATTACTACTGTGCTGTTATTACTACTGTATTACTGTGAGCGTTATTACTAGACCGACATGAGCAGACTGTTATAGACCGACATGAGCAGACTGTGATGTGAGGTCGTGACCTGCGCTCTCCTGCGCAGCTCTAGTGATGCCTTGGGACCGACGCACGGAGACCGGCTCTGCCAAGAGGAGGAGGCTGGAGAGGGAGGCGCAGAGGGAGAAGGAGGAGCAGAGGAGGCTGGACAGAGAGAAATACAACGCCATTGACCAGTACCTGCTCAGCGGGGATGACCAGGCGAGTCCAGCGTGTCCACAATCACACACTCAGTCAGAGGGACACAAGCCTGGTCTCACACATTCCTGTGTAGGCGTCGCCTCAGTATCTCACCTGACTCCCTCTCTCCCTCCTCCCCTCTTTCACCCTTCCATTCTCTTAACCCTCTCCCCATCCTCCCTCCCTCCCTCCTCCCCTCTCCCACCCTTCCATTCTCTTAACCCTCTCCCCATCCTCCCTCCCTCCCTCCCCCTCTCTCTCTCTCCTCCCTCCCTCCCCCTCTCCCTCCCCCTCTCTCCCACCCTTCCATTCTCTTAACCCTCTCCCTCCTCCCCCTCTCTCTCTCCTCCCTCCCTCCCTCTTTCACCCTTCCATTCTCTTGACTCTATCCATCCTCCATCCCTCCTCCCCCTCTCCCTCCCATCCTCCCCATCCTCTCTCCTCCCTCCCCCTCTCTCTCCTCCCTCCCTCCCTCTCCTCTCTCCCAGGTGGTGGTGTGCTCCTACTTCTCGCACCACCTCAACGTGTTCAGCATGGCGTCCCACGACCACCTCCACACCCTGGAGGACCGGACCTCCCTGCTGACCCTCCACACCGCCGCCCTGACCCCCACCGGGGCGCACCTGGCTCTGGCCAACTACAGCCGGGCGCAGCGCATCCCCTACCTCACCCTCTGGGACCTCCGGCAGGGCGCGGTGAGACTGGGATCAGGAACCGTCCAATCAAGCTTTATTAGTAACCGTCCAATCAAGCTTTATTAGTAGCCGTCCAATCACACTTTATTAGTAACCGTCCAATCAAGCTTTATTAGTAGCTGTGCTGTAAACTTTTGAGTGGGGTTGGTTGAATGAGGGATTCAATTGAGCTAGCTAAGCTAGCTAGGTCAAAGCTAACCAGCTAGAAAAAACGAGGCACTTGAAGATTGCTAGCAAACAGAGCTAGCTAGCTAAGTCAAAGCTAACCAGCTACAAAAAATGAACCATTGAAGATTGCTAGCAAACGGAGCTAGCTAGCTAAGTCAAAGCTAACCAGCTAGTAAAACAAGGCACTTGAAGGTTGCTAGCAAACGAAATCAAGCTAGCTAGCTAGCAAGGTAAAATACACTTTTGGCCAGCAAGGGAAGCTAGCCAGAGTAAAAGGGGAAGCTAGCTAGCAAAGTCAAGACCAACTAGCTAGAAAACGAAGTTAACCAGCTAGCTAGCCAGCGCAAGAGAGAACAAATTGAGCTAACTCAACCTTAAGTTCAGCAAGATGACTAAAGGAGAGGAAACAGCAAAGCATCTGAAAGACCTGCGAACGAGGGCAAAGGTGGCTCTAGGTCGTAAGGTGAACTCGGTAACAAAGATAGTGAACAATATGTCAGAAGAGGAGTTGAGAAAAGAATATAGAGAAGTCCAGGAGGCCGTCAGGAAAGTCACAGAGGCAAACAGCGAATATCTGATGCAGTTAATACTGAACGCTGATAGCGACGAGGACCAAGTATCAGGCGCGCTGAGGGCAGACGTGGACCAGACGGATGAAGAGACCAACCAAAGGCTTGAGGAGGTCAGTAAAGTGATTAAAACAAACCTCTGGTCTAGGTATGGAGAAAGAAAAGTGATGTTCGCCATCGGAGAAGCTGAAAAGGTCTATGAAGAGGCAGAAGCGGCCCAAATTGACCAAGTGAGCTATGAAAGCCACGAAAAACAGCCTAATAATCTAGAGATGCTCATTAAGGACGTGAAGGAAGAGTATGGCGCCTGGAGGGGATGGGCTCCTGCGACTGCTGAAGAAGGTGTGGAAAAGATAGTGCGCCAGCTAGAGACGAGGAAGAACTCACTCAAGCGTCAAAAGGAAGCCGAGTTTACCAAAGCACGAGGTGCAGCAGAAGTGGCACGCACCACAGCAGAGGATGAGCGCACCAAGTTAGCCGAGGCCCAACGTGCGAAGCTCGCCGAGGTTCAAATTGCTGCAGAGGAAGCACGCATCGCAGCAGAGGAAGAGCGCGCCCAGGTTGCCCTGGCTCAACTAAAGGCAGACCAGGCCCAACGCTCTCAATTGGCCGAGGCTCAGATTGCAGCAGAAGAGGCACGCTTTGAACTCATGAAAGCTCAGCGTAAAGCCATGGAAGAGGCGCAACCTGCTGGCGCGACAGGCACGGAAGCAGAAGGCAACCCGACGGGAGCGATATCGAAGGTACGACTGAAGCCGGTAGACCTACCCATGTTCAGTGGTAGAATGAGGGAATTCCACTGCTGGAAAAAAGACTGGGAGTCTTTGCAGAAGCAGGGAGAACCGTCCGGGTCGCCTGAAGTCAAGAAGTTCCAGCTTCTAGGCAGTATGGAGGAGAAGGTCAAGAAGGATCTCAGGTTGGCTAGCTACAGCACAGCCGAAGACATGTTCAGAGTATTAGTATTAGTTTAGAGAACCGTTACGGGAACAAGTCTACGATCGCACTGCAGAGCGTCGCAGAACTGGAAAAGATCCCAGCTGTAAAAGGAGACCAACCGAGGAAGGTGATAGACCTCATCCAAGCTGTAGAAAAGGCTTTGGCAGACCTCACAGACCTCGGGAACCCTGGAGCCATCAACAACCCGCTGATGATAAGGTCTATAGAAAGCAAGCTACCCGACCAGGTGAAGCGAGATTGGGTCATCCTAAAGGCTAATCCTGGGAACGTTGTCACCCCAGACAACCACTTTGAAACGCTCCTGAAGTTCCTGAAGGAGCAAGAAAAGATTCTGGAGAGCCTGGAACAACTGAGGATAACAGAGACATCTGAGAGAACGGAAAAGCCGCAAATTAAATTCGAGAGAAAGTATGCCTCCACAAAAGCCACCAGAAGGGACGCTTCAGAAAGTGAGTGCGTTGTGTGTGGAGAGGAGAAACACAAGGACAAGCTATTCTTCTGTAAGAAGTTCAAGGGGCTCGGCTTGGCTGAGAGAAAGGCTGCTGTGAAGAAGGCAGGAGCGTGCCGAGTTTGTCTTGGGTGTCATGACGTGGTAGAAGAATGTACAGACAGGTTCCTCTGCAACAAAGAAAGCTGCAAAAAGGGGAACTCTTCGGACCACCACTACTTCCTCTGTCCAAAATGGGAACAGCTACCAAGGGGTAAACCTGGAAAAGATAGCAAGAAGGTACAGGAGCTGACCGAAGAACAAAAGCTAGTCTTATCTGAATATTCCCCAGAGGTGGCGGCGAGGATCAAGAAAGCCTTCAGTAACAGCAACAAGACTTCAGTGACAAAGTGCACTAGGAAGGATGAAGCCGGACTTCTGGAGAAAAACGGACTGAGCGAGCACCCTGTCATTATGATGTTGATGGAAGTCACTGCCAACGCGGGGCAGAAGATCGGAGCTCTGATTGACCTTGCATCGGACACCAACTACATCACGCACATGGCGGCTGACAGACTTGGTCTGAGCAGGGAAGAAGTCACCCTGATCATGCATGGAGTTGGAGGAATGACTGTGACAGTCAAGACAAAGAGGTATCTCTTGAGAGTGAGAGTCAAGACCCCCAAAGGTACTGTGAGGGCTCACGAGCTGGTTTGTTATGGCCTGGAGGAGATTGCTAAAGTGCATCGGAGTGTCAGACCTGAGCAGCTAAAAACGTTCTTTCCGGAGGTTGAAATGGAGGAACTGAAGAGACCAGATCATGTCGAGCTTCTCATCAGTCACAGGGAAGGGAGACTCGCTCCACAAAGGCGGAGGAAAGTTGGAGACCTCGTGTTATGGGAGGGCCCACTGGGTAAAACCGAGGGCGGAGCACATCCCAGTCTGTTTGAGGATGTGAAAGTGTTTATGCACCAGTCCAAGACACACTTCGCTCGCTCGATGAGGACAGCTGCAGTGGAGTACAGAGAAGTGGTCGAGAGTCCTGAGGCCCTGAGAAAAGTAGAGACCAAAGGTTTGACTCAGGAGGTAAAGGCGGAGACCAGGAGTGCAACTGCGACAAGGAGAGAAGTCCTCGAGTGGTGGAAGTGGGACAGCATCGGTGCGGCCTGTGTTCCCAAGTGTGGTGGGTGTCGCTGCGGTACATGCCAGCCGGGAGGAAAGGAAATGACCCTGGCAGAGGAACGGGAGCTAGAAGTGATCAAGGAGGGGCTGTCCTACATGGCCAAAGACGAACACTGCCAGACTCCGCACTGGGACGCATCTTACCCATGGAACGAGGACCCAGCCTCACTTCCAAACAACAGAAGAGGAGTGGAGGCCACCTTCCTGAAAATGGAGAAGCAACTCAGGAAGGAAATGGAGTGGCAGTCCGCCTACAAAGGTCAGATTCACGAGATGGTGGAGAGAGGCGCTGCAGTAAAACTCACCACGGAGATGATAGGCAGCTGGAGAGGACCGGTGTGGTACGTGAGCCACATGGTCGCGCCGAACCCCCACTCAGTGACGACACCAGTGCGGCTGGTCTGGAACAGCAGTCAGCAGTTCAGGAAAGTCAGCATGAACGACCTTCTGCTCAAGGGGCCAGATGTGCTGAACCCAATCAGATCGGTCTTACTCCGATTCCGGGCGGGAGAGTATGCAGTCCTAGGAGACATCCGAAAAATGTACAATTCAGTCTGGCTGAAAGAGCGTGAGGTCCACCTGCACCGGTTCCTCTGGAGAGACACCCCAGAGGAGGACATCGGTGAGTACGCCATCACCAGGGTAAACATTGGAGACCGACCCGCTGGGTGCATCGCACAGCTGGCGATGAGGGAGACTGCTCGGCTGCCCAGGTTCGCGCACATGGTGGAAGAACGCAGGGTCCTAGAGGAGGACAGTTATGTGGACGATATCCTAACGTCCCACAATGACCCAAAGAGACTGGAGCAAATCACAGAGGGGGTAGAAGAGATCCTGAGCGCCGGAGGCTTCTCCCTCAAACCGTGGGTCCGGTCAGGCCAAAGTGGGAGGCAGAGGACTGAAGAACAGGTCCAAGCTGGAACAATAGCAGAGCCAGGGGACAGGACACTGGTACTCCCGAACCAGTTAAGAGATGAGGACAACAAGGCTCTTGGGATTGGATATCATGTGGACCAAGATCGACTCTACATTATGACCTCGATCAACTTCTCGAGAAAGAAGAAAAAGATGAGAGTAGGACTGAATCTTCGTGAAGAGGAGGTGAGACCAGAAACGCCTGACCCTTTGACTAGGAGGGAGCTACTTAGTCAGGTTGCTGGTCTCTATGATCCAATCGGCCTGGTTACACCTGCGAAGCAGAAGGGGACCATTCTTGTCAGAAGGGCTTTCCAAGAGGCAGAGAGGGGAAGTTTAACAAAGGAGACTTGGGACAGCCCACTCTCAGGGAACCTCCGAGAAGATGCTATCAAGCTGTTCGAGGAGTACGTGAGGCTGAGTGAGGTCAAATTCCACAGGAGTCTCACGCCATCCGGGTGGAAAGGCAAGCCGTGGGGAGTCACGTTTTCAGACGGGAGCGATGACGCATACGGAGCCGTGATGTACCTGCGATGGGAGACAGAACAAGGGGTCGAGCTCAGATTGGTGGAGTCAAAGGCCAAGCTAACACCTCTCGACCAAAAGGGAGACGTAGTCAAGGCTGAGATGTGTGGTGCGGTCTTTGCAGCTCGGCTAAAAGGGTATCTGGAGAAGCACGGACGGTTGAAGGTGGAGCGCTGGTTCCACTTTGTTGACAGTCAAACGGTCCTGGGAGCCATCCAGCGAGAGAGCTATGGGTATCAAACGTTCTTCGCAAACCGGGTCGGCGAGATCCAAAAGGCTGGACCAGTAACTGACTGGTGGTGGATCCCAGGGCCACTTAATATCGCTGATATCGTAACAAGAGGAGCAACTCCTGAAGATCTGGGAGAGGACTCGGAGTGGCAGAGGGGACCAGAGTTCCTGGCGAGGCCGATGGAAGAATGGCCCATGAAGTCGGCCGCGGAGGTGGCAACTGGTGCCAGGGAGAGCGTGGGCAAGCTTCAAAGAAAGGCATTCTCGGCAATACTCACCAGAGCCCAGTCAAGGAAAACCCCTATCCCTGAAGACACCAGTGGAAAGGGCGCAGAGGCTGAAAAGTCCCCAGTTAAGGTTGGCGGACCCCCAGAAACCTCAGAAGGAGAGGAAGCTTCAGTCTCGACAGAGAGAAGACCTGAAGGAAGGCTTTGGGGCATTGCTATTGTGAACCTGGTGAATCCAGAGAGATTCAGTGGTCTGGCTAGGCTATGTAGAGTGGTCGCATGGGTCCGGCGAGCTGTAGAAAAATGGCTGACTAGAAGAGGCCAAACGGCAGGTCAAGCAAAGTGGGAGGCAAGAGACCTGGTCAAGAGGAAAGGCAAGCCTGTGCTGACAGTGGGAGAGTTAGAGACCGCACTCCAGGATTTGTTCCTGGCAGCCCAGGAGGGTGAGGTCTTCCCCGGGACAACCCTGGACAGGCTTGTGGTCAGTAAGGATGAAGTATCCGGACTCCTGCTGTGCCGCGGAAGAGTCCAGACCCTGGAGGGAAGAGTGTCTGGGGTGGCGTTAGTCCCATACAGAGCGTGGTTAGGGACTCTGCTAGCTCGGGAGGCTCATGGAATAAATCATGAAGGACTCGCTGGTTCTCTTCTGAGGATGAGATCAAGAGCATGGGTGGTGCAGGGCCGGAGGGTGGCCAAGCGGATTGTCGACAGCTGCATCACTTGTCGCAAGGCGAGGGCGAAGATGTGCCAGCAGGAGATGGGAGACCTCCCCCCCGAGCGAACAGAGCCTGCCGCACCCTTTGAGTACACCACTGTAGACCTGTTCGGCCCCTACATGGTGAGGGATGTGGCGAAAAGGAGGACAAAGCTTAAGGTCTGGGGTGTGGTGTTCTGCTGCATGGCGTCTCGGGCCATACACGCAGACATCGTGGAGAACCTGTCTACGGAAGGCTTCCTGGGGACTTATCAGCGTTTTACGGCGTTGAGAGGTCATCCAAAGAAGGTGTGGTCTGACCGGGGGACCAATTTCGTTGGGGCCAGACTCGCCTTAAAGGAGCTGCATGACTTCTTGAGTCGATTGGACCAGCAGGAAGTCGAGGGGAAGGCTGCAAGAAATGGCACAGAGTGGGCTTGGATTCTCCACCCGGCCGATTCGCCTCATCGGAACGGTGCAGCAGAAGCAGCCGTCCGCATAGTGAAGAGGGCGTTAGGGAACATTGGGGGAGGCGACTGCCTCACGGGACTGGAGTTTCAGACCCTGCTCTACCAGGCGGCTAATCTCACCAACGAGAGGGCGATCGACGCCAGGGCTCAAGTCCAGGAGGATGTCGTGCAGGTCATCACTCCCAACTCTCTGCTGCTAGGGCGAGCAGGGGCCCGAGGAGACTGGCGAGGGTTTGAGTTCTCAACCTACCCGTACAAGCGGCTGAGGGTCATCCAGGGCGAAGTGCACAGGTTTTGGAGGCAGTGGAGCCAGCTGGCTGGGCCGAACCTGTTTATCCGACCTAAATGGCATACAAGAGCACGAAACGTGGCAGTGGGAGACCTGGTTTGGTTGGCTGAATAGAATGCCCTGAGAGGTCAGTTCAGGTTGGGTCGGGTTGAGGACGTGACCCCTGATGAGAAAGGAGTGGTCCGAGACATTAGGGTGAGGACATGCCCTAGCTGTCCCGCCTTCCTTGGAGGACCAGGAAGACCTCGGAGTAAGGGCGCAGACCGGGTGCCCACCACGGTGCTTCACAGGGACGTGAGGAGGTTGGTGGTTCTCCTGCCTGTGGAGGAGCAGGAGAAGCCCAGAACTACATTACCACCACCTACTGGCTAAGGATTTTGGGTGGCCTCCTTGGGTCATCCGACCAGGAGGCCAAGTGGGAGGTGTGCTGTAAACTTATGAGTGGGGTTGGTTGAATGAGGGATTCAATTGATGGGATTCAGTTTATATGTGTAGGGGGCTGTAAATCTGGGCGGAGTTTGGTGTGATTGTATAAATAGAGGGGGATAGATAGATTCACGCCATTGAGATTGAGGAATCAGGAGAGGTCACTAGTAAGTGTGATTATTGTAATGAATGTGATTTGAGTTTGATGGGTGTATGTGTGACTCTAATTGGTGTATTGTTGTTTTCCCTTTGGTTTAAGGTCAACAACCTATTTGGATTTTGATAAAACGACCAAAAACTAGGAGTTGTTTCCGTCCTCTTGATTCCCCCCCTGCTGTCGGGAGTAAAGACAGCACAGTAGCCGTCCAATCACACTTTATTAGTAACAGACCACTTTATTCAAATCACACTTTATTCAAAAATTACCGTCAAGGTCCAAGAGAAAAGAGTTCGTCCAAAATTGATTTAAAAGGCCTTGACAAGGTTTTCGATGTTCTTCACATCTGAGATGAACGTTTGACTTGTGTTTGACATGAAGTAGGGACTTCCTGCTGAGGGTTGAGATGTGTTGCTGGTGTGTTGACAGGTGAGGAAGAGACTGAGGAACGAGCCGGGCGTCTGCTGCGTTGCCCTCACGGATGATGCCAGCAGGGTCGCCTTTGGGGTCACAGGAAGTAACAAGTAAAGCACTTCCTGTCGTTTTCTCACAAGTGTTCACTTGTAAACTCAGTGTTGCTGTGTAGCCCCGCCTGGCTAAGCTGTGTAGCCCCGCCTGGCTAAGCTGTGTAGCCCCGCCTGGCTAAGCTGTGTAGCCCCGCCTGGCTAAGCTGTGTAGCCCTGCCTGGCTAAGCTGTGTAGCCCCGCCTGGCTAAGCTGTGTAGCCCCGCCTGGCTAAGCTGTGTAGCCCCGCCTGGCTAAGCTGTGTAGCCCCGCCTGGATAAGCTGTGTAGCCCCGCCTGGCTAAGACAAGCGCACAGAAAGTCTCTTTTGCTTAAAAGGGCTTAACAAAGGTTCTCTTGTACAGTAGTATGAAGCTGTGCTGTCCTCTCTCTTCCAGGCTTAAAGTGTGGGACCCCTTCAGGAGAAATCACAAGAGCATCTCGGGCTACAGGACCCTGCGTATCGGCGTGTCCAGCCAGCTGTTCATGATGGAGGGAGGAGCCAAAGCTGTTCTACTATCAGGTGGGTTAATGGTTCAGAAACACCAATGATAGAGAAGAGACCAACGAGCACTCATGACCTCCTGTTCTCTTGGTCAGAGAACGCTAGTCTGTAATACAGGAACGTTTTAGTCAGAGAACGCTAGTCTGGAATACAGGAACGTTTTAGTCAGAGAACACTAGTCTGGAATACAGGAACGTTTTAGTCAGAGAACGCTAGTCTGTAATACAGGAACGTTTATAGTCAGTCAGAGAACGCTAGTCTGTAATACAGGAACGTTTATAGTCAGTCAGAGAACGCTAGTCTGTAACGCTAGTCTGTAATACAGGAACGTTTATAGCATCAATATGAATTGACTGTGCAGAGGTGCATAGAACTGATGCATTTGCAACACCCCCGATGTGTCTTCACTAGGGCTCGGTATCGGCCAGGACCTCACCATACACATCACCATACATGGGTCACGATATGATACGTATCACCATACATTGTGAAACAATACAATACATATTGCGATACTTATTTACTGCAAATGTTCAAATACAACTCCATCCCCGCTCCCTGTAGGTGAACCTGAGGGAGGAGGGAATGGAAGGACATTTTAAATCCATTTAAAAACATGAATCATGTCTATATTCTATCCTAAATGTTCTATATCTATATGTATTCAGTGTTGTTGTGTATATTGTGATGTATTGCTTGTTGATTTTATTGCCCAGCCCTGGTTGTGTTTCCGTCCTCAGGTGAGCTGAGCCTCTGGGACCTGGAGGCCGGGGCTGTCCTCTCAGTGCTCTCCCCCGACACCCACATCCAGGGTCTCACCCTGCTGGACCACAGCCTCCTGCTGGGGCTCAGCCACGACCCCGCCCTCATCACGGTCCGGATCACCCCCCAGACCGCCCCCGGGACCACCAGGACCACCGGGACTACCGGGACCACCAGGACTACCAGGACCACCGGGACTACCGGGACCACCGGGACTACCAGGACCACCAGGACCACCAGGACTACCGGGACTACCAGGACTACCAGGACCACCAGGACCACCAGGACCACCGGGACCACCAGGACTACCGGGACCACCGGGACCACCAGGACCACCCTGCAGGAAGACCTCTTCGGAGAGTCCAGCAGCAGTGAGGATGAGGACTCGTAGGGCTTTGAGGATGAGGACTCCTAGGGCTTTGAGGATGAGGACTCCTAGGGCTTTGAGGATGAGGGCTTTGGAGGATTAGGACTTTTCTTATCGTTTCATTCATTTGTTGTGTTATATACCATGTTACCTTGCTGTGTGTTATATACCATGTTACCTTACAGTAAACATTTCATGACAAGAACAATGAATCGTAAGTAAAACAAATGATGCCGTCTTGCCATATAACTTTTGTTTTAATGAATATAAAAAAAGAAAGCATTGTACACAAATTTGATAAAGAATAATATATAGAATGTCTCCAGAAAAAAAGAAAACACGCTCCAGTGTCCAACAGACCGTCATGGTCACAGCTTACAGAAGAGCTGCAGGCCTCAGAATGGTTGATTGAAATGACAAGTTTGGAAAATTCTGGTATTAAACTTCCCACAAATAAAGTGAGGGGTCACGAGCAGTCAACCTCAGCAGCCAATCAGAGTGGAGGGAGTAAACGCTCAGTCAACTTCAGCAACCAATCAGAGTGGAGGGAGAAAATGCGACGGCCGGCTAGTCGATCAGGACTTGATTCTCAAATGAAATAACGGGGAAAACATCATATTTATTTCAACAAAAGAAACGAAGAACATTCCAATGGATCTAATTTCGAATGAGGAATCAAATGATCGAATAAGGAATCAAATTGTGATTCAAAAGGTCCTTTGAGATACTTTCATTACATTCTGTCACGTGGATAGAAGGAGCTGGAGGATGGAGAGGAAATGGCAGCTTTAGGCTGATTTCTTCATACAGCAATGTCCGTCTCCCATAACTTCCTAAATGGGCATCAGAGTCTCGGCCGGTAGAGTAACAGCACCAGTTTGATGACCGGTCCTACTCGCCGTTAGCACTGCTACTACAGATATTGTTGGATTGTGCTCTCACGACTTGACAACACAAGTGTAAAACCTGGCTTCAGAAAGTTTTAAAAACACTAACCATGCACTAAACCATTTCACTAATGAGTTCCCCCACCTGGCTGGCAGGGTTGTGCAGATCAGAATCATCTGGTGTAGTGGTGAACAGGTCGAGCAAATACAAGATTAGTATTTTTATTTTTTTTACTTTCTGCTGGTTTTACACCCCTGCTTGACAGTATCTTAGCATCGTCATTCCTGACCAAGCTATTGTCCCTCGTAGCAACGCCATCAATCCAATGGCTGAGAAAGTCCGAAGGTACTCTAGTGACCACAGGGGGCGCTATTGTTCATCACTACCTCGACCTCCTGTCCTTTTTGTTCTTCTCCAGGCTTTTGTCCATAGTCTTTTCGTTGTCCCCCCTGCACTTGGGACAGTACCACTTCCCCTTGGGCTTGTAGGTCAGCCCCACACAGGAGAAGTGGAACCACTCGATCGGACACTGGTCGTTGTCGCAGCCGATCATCTCGCCGTACGACACCTGCTCGCACAGGCAGTAGGTGGGCTCGTTGGGGTCGATGGCGAACTCCACCGGCGAGGCGTCGCGCTCCTGCTTGGCCGCCTTGCGTTTCTTCTTCTTGGCCGACTTGGATCTCTTCTCCCGCGGCTGCGCCAGCGCAAGAGGCTCCTCCCCCGGGTCGTCTGCCAGCGAGCCATTGGCCGAGGCCTGGCAGGAGTCACGGCTCTCGCTGTTGCGCTGGCGCCGCGGCCGGCGGGCCGAGGAGCGCTCGGGGGGCGGAGCCTCCTGGACGGCGCTGGAGCGTCTCTCGGCCACCGCGCGCTCCGCCTCCCCGGGCTCCTGCAGGCAGAGGGAGTGGGACTCCATCTGGCGCGAGCGGTTCTCCACCAGCTCCGTCATCTGGGTGACCACGTGGATCTTCTCGTCCCCCAGCTCCTGGCTGCTGATCAGGGCTCGCTGGAGCTGGAGCTGGAGACGCTTGCGCTGGGCCGCGTCCTGCTCCCCCTGGTACCTCTCGAACACGTCGTCCACCTCGCGCAGCACCTCTGGAAGACAGCACCCCACAACAATGGTGAGGACACAGGAGGGTGGCATGCACTCCAACAGATGGTGATGAAAGGATCTCTTGCCCTTTGGCTTTAGCACTAGATTACGTTCTTGGTCACTTGTTTAGAAAGGAGATGCACTTGTGAGCTCTGGTGAGGAGTAGTGGTAGTAGTTGTACTAGTAGTAGTAGTACTAGTAGTAGTAGTGGTAGTAGTAGTAGTAGTAGTAGTAGTAGTACTACTAGTAGTAGTAGTAGTAGTAGTAGTAGTAGTAGTAGTACTAGTAGTAGTAGTGGTAGTAGTAGTAGTAGTAGTAGTAGTAGTAGTGGTAGTAGTAGTAGTAGTAGTAGTAGTAGTAGTAGTGGTAGTAGTACTACTAGTAGTAGTAGTAGTAGTAGTAGTAGTAGTAGTAGTAGTAGTAGTAGTGGTAGTAGTACTAGTAGTAGTAGTGGTAGTAGTAGTGGTAGTAGTACTAGTAGTGGTAGTAGTAGTAGTAGTAGTGGTAGTAGTGGTAGTAGTAGTAGTAGTAGTAGTACTAGTAGTAGTAGTAGTAGTAGTAGTAGTAGTAGTAGTAGTAGTGGTAGTAGTACTAGTAGTGGTAGTAGTAGTAGTAGTAGTAGTAGTACTAGTAGTAGTACTAGTAGTAGTAGTAGTAGTAGTAGTAGTGGTAGTAGTAGTAATAGTAGTAGTAGTGGTAGTAGTAGTAGTAGTACTAGTAGTAGTAGTAGTAGTAGTAGTACTAGTAGTACTAGTAGTACATTAACCACCTATGTTAAATGCACTTATTGTAAGTGGATAAAAGCTTCTGCTAATGACTCATGTAATGTAATGAATTGAGAGCAATAAGGATCAAGCAAAATTACGTATGAAATCAATGGAAAGATGACAGAGTTGTCTGTCCTCTATGGTCACTGGCAGTTTCAAACAGCGGGGAAATAAATGAGCCACTAGACTTCTACTTCCGCACTGATGTGTACACCGGAAGTGACATCGCCCTGAGGACCCGGATCAGGAGGTTGATTCACTATGAGAAGCCTCGAGCTGAGGAGCCCAGAGCGGCTCGAGCTGCTGCCCTGGACACAGCTAGCCTCCCACAGCTAGCCTAGCCTAGCCACAACCTTTACCTCAGCCAGGCAGCTAGCTAGCCTAGCCTAGCCACAACCTTTACCTCAGCCAGGCAGCCAGCCTAGCCTAGCCTAGCCTAGCTACAACCTCTACTCCTCTATCCTTCATTCACACTACTCTACGGTTTGCAAAAGCAATAATCGAGCCTCTCCTAAACCAGCTTGTTCTGTAGAAGCTGGTCGACATTTTAACTGTCGAAGCTTTAGACGACATTCAGACCCGACGGTTAAAAACATGGGAGTAACGAGCTAGCTGAGCCAAGCTAACACAGTCAGACTAGCTGAGCCCAGCTAACACAGTCAGACTCACATTAGCTCACTTACTACACTCACTACACTTGCATCCACACAAACCGCGTTACAATAACAACCAGCTTATTACAATAACAACCATCTTATTTCTGCCAAACATGGCTGATCTCTGGGTTATCCTCCTGGTTAGCGAGGTAGAGAGCTGACTTTAGGCTGGGTTGAGAGGGCAGACTGAATGCAAAGGCGAACAATGTGTTTTGTTTGTTCATATCGTTATCAGGCTAATATACACGTTAAAGTCTGATAAACACGTTAAAGTAGCTCGCTAGCGGTTATCTAGGCTTAACGGTAGATATTTAAAAGTATATTATTGTGATCCTGGCGCGTCCAGGGGTGAAATCACACCCAGATTCCCATCGAGAGTATGAAGACATGGTGTAAAAGATCATGGTGTAAAAGATCATGGTGTAAAACCCCTGGTGACAGGTCGAAGCCCAGCATGATCTCACCTTGATATCTGGAGTCAATCTCTCGTAAAAGAGAGACATGTCTTTGTATCTCCAGAGGGAGAGACTCCACACACTCCAGATAGTCCTCCACATAGCTGAGCAGCTGCTGAGCCTTCTCCGGGGTTGGGTAGTGATGTCCTAGCATGGCTCCCCGGTGCACACAGCCTGGAGAGAGGATCTGGAGGAAGAAACCACTATTTACTTCTATCTAGAGGGATTTCTGATAGTTTTCCTGCCATCCGCCTTGCAAGCTGCAGAATATCACTTCAAACAAAACTACACGGAATGCGCATGCGCGGAAACATTCCTTTTATGGTAATGCACCGCGGTTTCGCGTTTTGCTTGACAGGGGGCGGGGCTTTTCCTCTGTCCCGCTTTATGATTGGCTAAGAACAATATCGAGGCCGGCTTTAACGAAATGAAAATTTCCCGGGAATAAATAGCCTATAGTATTTATTTATATAGCTCATTTCATACATCTATAACACACACAAAAAACAAACAAATAAATAATGCTATTCAGTAGAATACAAAAATATACATACGATATTGTGTAGCCTACAGCTGACTACCAAGGGATCCCATACGAGCAGATTGGACTTGGAGACACGGTTGGGGACATATGCTGTCATAAATATGCTCAATGTCATTAAGTCCTGTAAGTCGTCTCACTCTCCTCCCAAAATAGGCTACAGACCATCGGTTTCAGCGTGTCCCAACACGGCCCCTGTAGGCGGATATGAAATGTTGATTCAATACAATAAATACATAAGGTCTGTAGAAAATCAATTTATTTATCGACGTTAATTACTGCCAGTCAGAATGTCGTTGTAATGTTAGATTTGGGAGACACTGCAAGATGTATGACCGCTTATTTTTGAAACATAGGGCCACACATCAACACAGTTTGTCAGAGAACCTTTATTAGACAACAGATCACAGATGTCTCATTTGTAGGCCTGATTGGCCCCAATCAGTCGATACAGTCGCCATAACATGAACTGACCAGCAGGTGTCACTGTGGAGCCGATGTAAGATATCCAATGCTTCAAATGTGTCACTGAGGCGTCAGAAAGCTTCGTTCCCCATCCCTACCCGAATGCCTCGAGTCTAGGCCCTAGA
>NC_140250.1:114112-139112 GCF_949987555.1 Borostomias antarcticus | reverse complement strand
TGAATCAGTGTACTTGGTTGTAATGTTGTAACCTTTCTAATCAACAGTGTGTGTGTGTGTTAGGGCTGCACAATTATGACAAAAGATAATTGCGATTATTTGCTTCAAAATGGTAATTGCGATTAATAATTGTGATTTAATATTTCAGAGTAATAGCTTTAGCTCTGCACAGTTTGCATATGACCTGCTGTGCTTGAGCGACATCATCTTTTTCGTAACCAAAATGCTCCCAAATCACGGACGTTGATCCCTTTCTTGCTACTAACTCACTGACCTCGTTTTCGCTAATTTTTGTCACTACTCATGGCTGCGGGTACTCTTGTGACACTTGTCTTGACCTACTGCTATCTGTCTTCTCAGTGAAATTGCTGCACACAGCGCACTCAGCAGGAACGCATGTGATTGGTCAGACAGCATAAGCACCTGTGATTCGTCCGTGTAGTCCTAGCACGCTCAATTCAAAGCTCATTAATCACACAAATTATTATAATTCATAAATTAATCACAAATTATTAATCACATTAATTGCGGCCTTTTGCGATTAGTTAATCGCGGAGGTCATAATCGCGATTTCGATTAATTCACGATTAATTGTGCAGCCCGTGTGTGTGTGTGTGTGTGTGTGTGTGTGTGTGTGTGTGTGTGTGTGTGTGTGTGTGTGTGTGTGTGTGCAGCACGGTGGTGTGACCACACAGTCGGCATGATAAAAAAAGTCACAAGACCATGATGTCAGTGTTATTTCAATGTGCATGTGACCCAAATTTGAACCAGTGATTTAAAATGTTTGAAAGTTGAATTTTGTCTCTTTTTTTCTTTTTCAGAATGACACCACAAAGAACGTCTATGTCAATGATGTTTCTTTCAAACTGTCCTACCCCTTCAAATCTGGAGGTACATTTAACTTCTATTCAGTTCTTTTCTCTTTTGCTGTGTGTCAATATACTGTTGATGTAGAGCTCAACCCTGGTAGCCTAGGTAACGCTCAACCCTGGTAGCCTAGGTAACGCTCAACCCTGGTAGCCTAGCCAGTACATTTCATACAGTCTAGTCTTTCATACATGGTCTAGTCTTTCATACATGGTCTAGTCTTTCATACAGTCTAGTCTTTCATACAGTCTAGTCTTTCACACAGTCTAGTCTTTCATACAGTCTAGTCTTTCACACAGTCTAGTCTTTCACACAGTCCAGTCTTTCATACATGCTCTAGTCTTTCACACAGTCTAGTCTTTCATACATAGTCTAGTCTTTCATACAGTCTAGTCTTTCATACATAGTCTAGTCTTTCATACAGTCTAGTCTTTCACACAGTCTAGTCTTTCACATAGTCTAGTCTTTCATACATAGTCTAGTCTTTCACACAGTCTAGTCTTTCACACATATTCTAGTCTTTCACACAGTCTAGTCTTTCACACAGTCTAGTCTTTCATACATGCTCTAGTCTTTCATACATGCTCTAGTCTTTCATACATAGTCTAGTCTTTCATACATAGTCTAGTCTTTCATACAGTCTAGTCTTTCATACAGTCTAGTCTTTCATACATGGTCTAGTCTTTCATACAGTCTAGTCTTTCATACAGTCTAGTCTTTCACACATGCTCTAGTCTTTCACACAGTCTAGTCTTTCATACATAGTCTAGTCTTTCACACAGTCTAGTCTTTCACACAGTCTAGTCTTTCACACAGTCTAGTCTTTCATACATGGTCTAGTCTTTCACACAGTCTAGTCTTTCACACAGTCTAGTCTTTCACACAGTCTAGTCTTTCATACATGGTCTAGTCTTTCATACATGGTCTAGTCTTTCATACAGTCTAGTCTTTCATACATGGTCTAGTCTTTCATACATAGTCTAGTCTTTCACACAGTCTAGTCTTTCATACATAGTCTAGTCTTTCACACAGTCTAGTCTTTCACACAGTCTAGTCTTTCACACAGTCTAGTCTTTCATACAGTCTAGTCTTTCACACAGTCTAGTCTTTCACACAGTCTAGTCTTTCATACATGGTCTAGTCTTTCATACATGGTCTAGTCTTTCACACAGTCTAGTCTTTCACACAGTCTAGTCTTTCATACATGGTCTAGTCTTTCATACATGGTCTAGTCTTTCATAGTCTAGTCTTTCACACAGTCTAGTCTTTCACACAGTCTAGTCTTTCACACAGTCTAGTCTTTCACACGGTCTAGTCTTTCATACAGTCTAGTCTTTCATACAGTCTAGTCTTTCACACATAGTCTAGTCTTTCATACATGCTCTAGTCTTTCACACAGTCTAGTCTTTCATACATAGTCTAGTCTTTCACACAGTCTAGTCTTTCACACAGTCTAGTCTTTCACACAGTCTAGTCTTTCATACATGGTCTAGTCTTTCACACAGTCTAGTCTTTCACACAGTCTAGTCTTTCACACAGTCTAGTCTTTCATACATGGTCTAGTCTTTCATACAGTCTAGTCTTTCATACATGGTCTAGTCTTTCACACAGTCTAGTCTTTCACACAGTCTAGTCTTTCACACAGTCTAGTCTTTCATACATGGTCTAGTCTTTCACACAGTCTAGTCTTTCATACATGGTCTAGTCTTTCACACAGTCTAGTCTTTCATACATGCTCTAGTCTTTCACACAGTCTAGTCTTTCACACAGTCTAGTCTTTCACACAGTCTAGTCTTTCATACATGGTCTAGTCTTTCACACAGTCTAGTCTTTCATACATGGTCTAGTCTTTCATACAGTCTAGTCTTTCATACATGGTCTAGTCTTTTATACATCGTCTAGTCTTTCATACATGGTCTAGTCTTTCATACATAGTCTAGTCTTTCATACAGTCTAGTCTTTCATACATGGTCTAGTCTTTCATACATGGTCTAGTCTTTCATACATGGTCTAGTCTTTCATACATAGTCTAGTCTTTCATACATAGTCTAGTCTTTCATACATGGTCTAGTCTTTTATACATCGTCTAGTCTTTCATACATGGTCTAGTCTTTCACACAGTCTAGTCTTTCACACATGGTCTAGTCTTTCACACATGGTCTAGTCTTTCATACATGGTCTAGTCTTTCATACATGGTCTAGTCTTTCATACATGCTCTAGTCTTTCACACAGTCTAGTCTTTCATACATAGTCTAGTCTTTCATACAGTCTAGTCTTTCATACAGTCTAGTCTTTCACACATGGTCTAGTCTTTCATACATGGTCTAGTCTTTCACACAGTCTAGTCTTTCATACATAGTCTAGTCTTTCACACTCTAGTCTTTCATACAGTCTAGTCTTTCATACATGGTCTAGTCTTTCATACATGGTCTAGTCTTTCATACATGGTCTAGTCTTTCATACATGGTCTAGTCTTTCATACATGGTCTAGTCTTTCATACATGGTCTAGTCTTTCATACATGCTCTAGTCTTTCACACAGTCTAGTCTTTCATACAGTCTAGTCTTTCACACATGGTCTAGTCTTTCACACATGGTCTAGTCTTTCATACATGGTCTAGTCTTTCATACAGTCTAGTCTTTCATACATGGTCTAGTCTTTCATACATAGTCTAGTCTTTCATACATAGTCTAGTCTTTCATACATGGTCTAGTCTTTTATACATCGTCTAGTCTTTCATACATGGTCTAGTCTTTCACACAGTCTAGTCTTTCACACAGTCTAGTCTTTCACACATCGTCTAGTCTTTCATACATGGTCTAGTCTTTTATACATCGTCTAGTCTTTCATACAGTCTAGTCTTTCATACAGTCTAGTCTTTCACACAGTCTAGTCTTTCACACAGTCTAGTCTTTCATACATGGTCTAGTCTTTCATACATGGTCTAGTCTTTCATAGTCTAGTCTTTCACACAGTCTAGTCTTTCACACAGTCTAGTCTTTCAAACAGTCTAGTCTTTCATACATGGTCTAGTCTTTCATACATGGTCTAGTCTTTCATAGTCTAGTCTTTCACACAGTCTAGTCTTTCACACAGTCTAGTCTTTCACACGGTCTAGTCTTTCATACATGGTCTAGTCTTTCATACAGTCTAGTCTTTCATACAGTCTAGTCTTTCACACATAGTCTAGTCTTTCATACATGCTCTAGTCTTTCACACAGTCTAGTCTTTCATACATAGTCTAGTCTTTCACACAGTCTAGTCTTTCACACAGTCTAGTCTTTCACACAGTCTAGTCTTTCATACATGGTCTAGTCTTTCACACAGTCTAGTCTTTCACACAGTCTAGTCTTTCACACAGTCTAGTCTTTCATACATGGTCTAGTCTTTCATACAGTCTAGTCTTTCATACATGGTCTAGTCTTTCATACATAGTCTAGTCTTTCACACAGTCTAGTCTTTCATACATAGTCTAGTCTTTCACACAGTCTAGTCTTTCACACAGTCTAGTCTTTCACACAGTCTAGTCTTTCATACAGTCTAGTCTTTCACACAGTCTAGTCTTTCACACAGTCTAGTCTTTCATACATGGTCTAGTCTTTCATACATGGTCTAGTCTTTCACACAGTCTAGTCTTTCACACAGTCTAGTCTTTCACACAGTCTAGTCTTTCATACATGGTCTAGTCTTTCATACATGGTCTAGTCTTTCATAGTCTAGTCTTTCACACAGTCTAGTCTTTCACACAGTCTAGTCTTTCACACGGTCTAGTCTTTCATACATGGTCTAGTCTTTCATACAGTCTAGTCTTTCATACAGTCTAGTCTTTCACACATAGTCTAGTCTTTCATACATGCTCTAGTCTTTCACACAGTCTAGTCTTTCATACATAGTCTAGTCTTTCACACAGTCTAGTCTTTCACACAGTCTAGTCTTTCACACAGTCTAGTCTTTCATACATGGTCTAGTCTTTCACACAGTCTAGTCTTTCACACAGTCTAGTCTTTCACACAGTCTAGTCTTTCATACATGGTCTAGTCTTTCATACAGTCTAGTCTTTCATACATGGTCTAGTCTTTCACACAGTCTAGTCTTTCACACAGTCTAGTCTTTCACACAGTCTAGTCTTTCATACATGGTCTAGTCTTTCACACAGTCTAGTCTTTCATACATGGTCTAGTCTTTCACACAGTCTAGTCTTTCATACATGCTCTAGTCTTTCACACAGTCTAGTCTTTCACACAGTCTAGTCTTTCACACAGTCTAGTCTTTCATACATGGTCTAGTCTTTCACACAGTCTAGTCTTTCATACATGGTCTAGTCTTTCATACAGTCTAGTCTTTCATACATGGTCTAGTCTTTTATACATCGTCTAGTCTTTCATACATGGTCTAGTCTTTCATACATAGTCTAGTCTTTCATACAGTCTAGTCTTTCATACATGGTCTAGTCTTTCATACATGGTCTAGTCTTTCATACATGGTCTAGTCTTTCATACATAGTCTAGTCTTTCATACATAGTCTAGTCTTTCATACATGGTCTAGTCTTTTATACATCGTCTAGTCTTTCATACATGGTCTAGTCTTTCACACAGTCTAGTCTTTCATACATGGTCTAGTCTTTCATACATGGTCTAGTCTTTCACACATGGTCTAGTCTTTCATACATGGTCTAGTCTTTCATACATGGTCTAGTCTTTCATACATGCTCTAGTCTTTCACACAGTCTAGTCTTTCATACATAGTCTAGTCTTTCATACAGTCTAGTCTTTCATACAGTCTAGTCTTTCACACATGGTCTAGTCTTTCATACATGGTCTAGTCTTTCACACAGTCTAGTCTTTCATACATAGTCTAGTCTTTCACACAGTCTAGTCTTTCATACAGTCTAGTCTTTCATACATGGTCTAGTCTTTCATACATGGTCTAGTCTTTCATACATGGTCTAGTCTTTCATACATGGTCTAGTCTTTCATACATGGTCTAGTCTTTCATACATGGTCTAGTCTTTCATACATGGTCTAGTCTTTCATACATGCTCTAGTCTTTCACACAGTCTAGTCTTTCATACAGTCTAGTCTTTCACACATGGTCTAGTCTTTCACACATGGTCTAGTCTTTCATACATGGTCTAGTCTTTCATACATGCTCTAGTCTTTCACACAGTCTAGTCTTTCATACATGCTCTAGTCTTTCACACAGTCTAGTCTTTCATACATGGTCTAGTCTTTCATACAGTCTAGTCTTTCACACATAGTCTAGTCTTTCATACAGTCTAGTCTTTCATACATGGTCTAGTCTTTCACACAGTCTAGTCTTTCACACATGGTCTCGGCCTATTTTCTGCCAATTCTGCCTCGTAGTCTGAACTTGGGACTTTCCTATAAAGGTCAGATCAGACTCATTAGCTGTTTTGCATTGATATGCTGTACTGGTCCCAGCTAGTTAAATATTAACTCCTGATAGTGAATGACTTTCAGCCATATCATAAAGCATCCTTGTTTGTGTACAGGACATGTTGACCAAGTTTATCAAAAATAAATATCCAGAACATCCTGTAACATGTTTCCGAGAAAATAATAGTCACAATGTTATGCTGAATGGCCAGTTTGACTGCATGTTTAGTAAGCAGGTCTGAGTCACAGGGCCACGGGGATTCACCACATTTACACTTTTTTTTTTTTTTTTGCACTTGTTGCACGCACGTGTCACATGGGTCTGATTATCCCTGGTGAACGTGTCACATGGGTCTGATGTCTGATGGTGTCTTTGTGCCAAGTTCACATGAATGTGTTGCTGTTTGGATTGTTTGTTTTGTTTGTCGTGACGCTCCAGACAGTGACGTCTACGGGGCCAGGAACAGGTCTGTGCAGCTCTTCCCCGCAGCGACAGGCCACTCCTACTCCTGCAACAGCGCGGCGCTGGACCTGGGCAGGGGGCTGTCCCTGGAGGTCACCCACGTCCAGATGCAGGCCTTCAACCTCGTCAACAACAAGGACTTCGGCATGCGTAAGAGTCCAAATCTAACTAACCACAACCGTTTCCATAGATGTCCCATAGATATGTTGATGCTGGTCAGACAGTATGGATAGATAAGACACTGTGGGGTTAGTGATGAGGAAATAGAAACATAGATTAGGCCCAGCACTTGTTTTCAATGTAGAAATGACGTTGGGGTTTCATGATTCTAACTCCCGTTGAGACGTCTCATACTGTTCAATCAGACTGCTTCTCTCTCCATCGATGGAACCAGCCCTGCCCTGGCCAGCGCTCATTCTGTCTGGCTGTACGCGTGCGCTGTAGCCCTGTGTGATGAGATCACAAGATGGTCACCGTCTCACAAGGCTCATGCTGGAACACCCCCTTCTCCCCCAAAATCCAAGTTGTGATTCTAACCCCTCCTCTTCCTGCTCACAGCTGACACCTGTCCTGCCGACAAGCCTGACTACCGCGTGGCCATCACTGTGGGCGTGGTCCTGCTGGTCCTCATCGTGGTGGTGGTGGTGGCGTACCTGCTGGGCCGGAGGAGGAGGACACAGGGTTACCAGACCCTCTAAAGGGCTCCTCCCAGGGTCCCCCCCCCCCCCCCCCTTAACTCCCCCTCAACCACCCCTCCCCCAATCCTCATCTGTAGCCACCATGTTTTCTCACTTAGTTATTTAGGCCACCCTCTCAAAATGGTGGTCAGTGTTACTAACAGTTTCGCTGCGGGATTCTTAAGGCTAAGTCAGTCGCTCTGTCAGTCGCTCTGTCAGTCGCTCTGTCAGTCACTCTGTCTCATATGCTGCTTGAACAAGTGCACTTAAACCCTGTGAGGACTAGAATATTCTTCAGCACCGGTTTATAGGACCAGTATACTGAGAGTTGTAAAGAACTGACAGGCTTTTCGCTTCAAATGCTCTACGAGCATTATAATGTTCTGTCTCTGATAAGTGATTTGATAAAAGGGATTTGATACAAGATTATAAAAAGTTACACTTACATTTTATTGGTAATATGTGGCTAATTATGATAGTACATATTAGAATTTTACCACTCCGGGTAGTCAAAGGGAATGTTTTTTTTATTTTTATGATTTATAGGGTTTATTTAAATCAAATAGTGAATAATTGTGTTATTCTGCACATGTGGTGTGTTGGCGCTCTCCTCTCTAATTAGTAGTTTTTGCAGAATGTCAATCTCTGATAGAAGTTTTTGATGTGATTGTTTGGTCAAGTGTAAGAAGAATCACAAAACTGTTTGCAATTAGTATTTTGTTCCTGATGAGGGAAAAGGACTGTATGGAACCTGAACGTTGAAGCAAGCAGAATATTTTGGTGGTAAATTCTTAACATTGACATTTATGTATGTTTTTTTGTTGATATGATTCTGATTTTTGTTGATTGAGTTATACTAATGGTTATGGTCTTTTACTGTCATTTTGATGGTAAAGGTGCATTATGTTTACAGACACTTATGTGTCATGTGACAACAAATATTGACAAAATCAATCCCAAATAAAGTGTTTCATTTTAGAATTTCTCATGCGTTTTGGAATTAATTGTTATCAGGGATATTTTGCATGGAAGTTCATTTTCATTGGCATATTACCAGTCAGTGAAGATGAACAATAATAATTTAAATTTGATATTCTTTCGAATAGCAGCTATAGTGTGGGACGGGTGAGGTGGTCTATTAGAGAAAGAAAGGTGAAGGAGTTCAATTTTACTGACAAAGGGGGCGGGAATTGAGAAGTACAGGAACCAGTAGGGGGCGCTGGTGGAACATTTGTCTCAAATCTTAGTGGATATTTACCGTGGGACCTTCTGAAAGCATACAACATGCAAACATGGTAGGTAGGCCTAAATGCGTTCAAATTAAGATAGATCAATAGCTACTTTATGCAAATGATCTCTGAAATTATCATAACATGAAGTAGCCTTGGGAGATTTTTCCAATGGACATCAGTGTAACGTAACAAACACTCACGACAATTTAGATTCAGTTAAATGACCATTTCCTCAACTCCCTAGGGTAAGAACTTCCAACTTCTTTAGAGATAGAAAATAACTGACTTTTGCCTATAGAGTAATTACATTTTAAGACAAAGAGGTGTCTGTCTTCAAAGAGGACTCAGGGAGCAGTCTGTCCATAAAGGCCAGATGTGACACTTATGGCTTAGTTCATAAACAGTAGAGCCCATATACAGTAGAGCCCATATACAGTAGAGCTCATATACAGTAGAGCCCATATACAGTAGAGCTCATATACAGTAGAGCCCATATACAGTAGAGCCTATATACAGTAGAGCCTATATACAGTCTAGTCTGGATTAAAGTAATGGTCTAATCTGGATTAAAGTAACGGTCTAGTCTGGATTAAAGTAAAGTCTAGTCTGGATTAAAGTAACGGTCTAGGCTGGATTAAAGTAATGTCTAGTCTGGATTAAAGTAACGGTCTAGTCTGGATTAAAGTAACGGTCTAGTCTGGATTAAAGTAACGGTCTAGTCTGGATTAATGTAACGGTCTAGTCTGGATTAAAGTAACGGTCTAGTCTGGATTAATGTAACGGTCTAGTCTATGCTACATCATTGGATCAGTCTGTTTATCAAAGGACAAACGTTCAACCAGGCTCACCCTCTCTCAGATGGGAATCCAGATGATGGATGGATAGATAGATAGATAGATAGATAGATGGATGGATGGATGGATGGATGGATGGATAGATAGATAGATAGATAGATAGATAGATAGATAAGAGTAAATCTCCATCTTGGTGCAGTTTCAGAGTGGGACCGTGGTGAGTTGGACCGGGCTTTTCAGAGGGAGTCACATTCCCCGGATAAAGGGGGAGGGGCAGAAGTAGACTAGTAGACTAACGGAACCCCAAAATTGAGGGGCGTTGGTCGAAATCGTCGAAATTCTGCTTCGATTTGTAGGATACTATTAAATAGGTTACAAGCCTATCATCTGAACAGACATGACAGGTAGGCTGAATGCCCTCTCACGTATCCTCGAGGATCTGTTTGTTTAAAGTTTGCATTCTTATTTGCATGTGTTGCGTGATGTTGAATCAAGAAAACCCAGAAACCCGCGCCTATTTAGACATAAAATAAAGAAATCTAACCGCAAGCCGATGTTTGCTATCGATGCTCATCAGCCGCCTGGTTAACTGACACTTTTATCCAATTAATTGCAGATAGGCTATTCCAGCGCACATATTAAACAGACAATTCCCAATCCCGGATCATATCAACAGATTCAATGTCAAGACGTAACATTACGTACTACTTTAACAGACCCAGAGGTTTCCGTGGAGACAGGGACCGGTCCCGCGGAAGAACACGGTCCCCTGGCGGAAGAACACGGTCCCCTGGTAGCAGTGATGTTTCAGAAGGACCCTCTCCGGAAACAGAAGTACCTGGAGTCCGAGCCTAAAGCGTTAGGGGTAGGATCACACACACGGGGGTCCGAGCCGGAAGCGTTAGGGGTAGGAGTCACACACACGGGGGTCCGAGCCGGAAGCGTTAGGGGTAGGAGTCACACACACGGGGGTCCGAGCCGGAAGCGTTAGGGGTAGGAGTCACACACACGGGGGTCCGAGCCTAAAGCGTTAGGGGTAGGAGTCACACACACGGGGGTCCGAGACTAAAGCGTTAGGGGTAGGAGTCACACACACGGGGGTCCGAGCCTAAAGCGTTAGGGGTAGGAGTCACACACACGGGGGTCCGAGCCTAAAGCGTTAGGGGTAGGAGTCACACACACGGGGGTCTGAGCCTAAAGCGTTAGGGGTAGGATCACACACACGGGGGTCCGAGCCTAAAGCGTTAGGGGTAGGAGTCACACACACGGGGGTCCGAGCCTAAAGCGTTAGGGGTAGGATCACACACACGGGGGTCCGAGCCTAAAGCGTTAGGGGTAGGAGTCACACACACGGGGGTCCGAGCCTAAAGCGTTAGGGGTAGGAGTCACACACACGGGGATCTGAGCCTAAAGCGTTAGGGGTAGGAGTCACACACACGGGGGTCCGAGCCTAAAGCGTTAGGGGTAGGAGTCACACACACGGGGGTCCGAGCCTAAAGCGTTAGGGGTAGGAGTCACACACGGGGGTCCGAGCCTAAAGCGTTAGGGGTAGGAGTCACACACACGGGGGTCCGAGCCTAAAGCGTTAGGGGTAGGAGTCACACACGGGGATCTGAGCCTAAAGCGTTAGGGGTAGGAGTCACACACACGGGGATCTGAGCCTAAAGCGTTAGGGGTAGGAGTCACACACACGGGGATCTGAGCCTAAAGCGTTAGGGGTAGGAGTCACACACACGGGGGTCCGAGCCTAAAGCGTTAGGGGTAGGAGTCACACACACGGGGATCTGAGCCTAAAGCGTTAGGGGTAGGAGTCACACACACGGGGATCTGGGTGCTGCTCATCTAGAGAATCAAACGAGTAGGCTACTGATAATCAGATGATTTGTTTACAAACATCAGAAGTCAACATACAGAGATTAAAGTTAAAAGTCAAAGTCAAGTTTAGGATATTAGTCGTATTTAGGATATTAGTCGTATTGAGGATATTAGGCATATTTTACATCATAGACGTATAAAGAGCAGTGGAATGTTTTCATCTTAGCTCCTAGATTGTGCAACACTTAGCAGTGTAGAGGTTAAAAAAAGGTGAGAAAAACAGTGTGATATATCGCTACAAGACACAATCAAAAGAGTGCAGAATAGTTAAATACTAATTATAGAGTCTTCACACAAAATGAGTGGATTGTGCTGGACGAGTAGGTGAAGATGTTCAGTTTAGTTAAATATATTGACTTTTAACTTTTGTCCTATCTACATAATATCTTAGATTAAATGGTATTTGCCAATTAGAATGTCATTGTCATAGGCTATCAGTAGTTTTATTTTATTTTATTAATGTTAATCCAATTAATGATCCTTGTGTGTGTGTGTATGTGTGTGTGTGTGTGTGTGTGTGTGTGTGTGTGTGTGTTTGTGTGTGTGTGTGTGTGTGTGTGTGTGTGTCCCTCTCTCTTCTTCCACAGCTGACCCAGATCGCCCTCAGCGTGTTTCAGATTAGCTCGTGGGGTTTCCTGTTCACGGCTGGGATCGCTCACTCGTTTGAGGTGGTCCCTCGGATCAGCGGCTCTGTGTTGGTGAGTGAAATGAGCCCACAGGGTAACTGGGTTAGGGTTCAGGCCCCAGGCCACAGCGCTACACTATTATGAACAAGAAACTGATGGCTTTAACACATTACTACTCTAAAAGGCTTCAGTGTCGTTGCTCCAGATCTCCTGCTTCTGTCTACCAGACCTCACTGTGTTGCATTTCCTGACTCGTGAGCCCCTCAGTAGCAGCTCAGGGGTAAACTAGGGCTGATAACGAAGCGCTGCTTGAGGGCGCAGGGGGGCGGTATTTCCACTGAGGAGTGAGTTGGTTTTTTAAAGATATTTTTGGGGCATTTCTGCTTTATTATATTATAGAACAGTGTAGATGGACAGGGTAGGTGGGAGAGAGAGGGAGAGAGAGGGAGAGAGAGAGAGGGGGAGAGAGAGAGAGAGGGAGTGCATTGTCGCTGTAAAAAATAAACTGAATAAAGTAAGTGAATAAAGTCTCTAGCTGAGCGCACGGTTTAGAGGCTCTGATGACTGTTCACTGTGTTCTTCCTCCATAGGTGATGACTGTTCACTGTGTTCTTCCTCCATAGGTGATGACTGTTCACTGTGTACTTCCTCCATAGGTGATGACTGTTCACTGTGTACTTCCTCCATAGGTGATGACTGTTCACTGTGTACTTCCTCCATAGGTGATGACTGTTCACTGTGTTCTTCCTCCATAGGTGATGACTGTTACATTACATTACATTACATTACATTACAGTCATTTAGCAGACGCTTTTATCCAAAGCGACTAACAATAATTGCATTTAACGTAGGAAGAGCCAATGTTCTACTATTTGCTAGAACTCACAAGTGCATCTTCTTTCTAAAACAAACAAGTGACTAAGAGCATAATCTAGTGCTGAAGGCAAAGTGCAAGAATCACAATCTAAAGTACAGTGCAATATAATATAATAAGTGCTTAGGTGGGAGGATTGTTGTAGTACTTCTTGAAGAGATGAGTTTTGAGCCTGCGACGAAAGATGGGCAGCGACTCTGCTGTCCTGACATCAGTGGGCAGCTCATTCCACCACTGCGGGGCCAGGACAGAGAAGAGCCGTGACCGTGTCGATCGACCGCAGGAGCCTCGGAGTGACGGGGCAACCAGTCGTCCCGAGGTAGCAGAGCGTAGCGGTCGGGAGGGGATGTAGGGTTTGACCATGGCCTGGAGGTAGGAGGGGGCTGTTCCTTTCATTGCCCTGTAGGTTAGCGCCAGAGTTTTAAACTGGATGCGAGCCGCTACAGGGAGCCGGTGTAGGGAACGGAGGAGGGAAGTTGTGTGGGAGAACTTGGGGTGGTTGAACACCAGGCGAGCAGCAGCTTTCTGGACAAGTTCCAGAGGTTTAATGGCTGACGCCGGTGCCCCCGCGAGGAGGGAGTTGCAGTAGTCCAGGCGGGAGATGACCAGGGCCTGGATGAGCACCTGCGCCGTTTCATTAGTGAGGAAAGGGCGAATCCTCCTGATGTTGTAGAGCATGAATCTGCAGGAACGTGATTGTTCACTGTGTACTTCCTCCATAGGTGATGACTGTTCACTGTGTTTTCCTCCATAGGTGATGACTGTTCACTGTGTACTTCCTCCATAGGTGATGACTGTTCACCGTGTACTTCCTCCATAGGTGATGACTGTTCACTGTGTTCTTCCTCCATAGGTGATGACTGTTCACTGTGTACTTCCTCCATAGGTGATGACTGTTCACTGTGTACTTCCTCCATAGGTGATGACTGTTCACCGTGTACTTCCTCCATAGGTGATGACTGTTCACTGTGTTCTTCCTCCATAGGTGATAATAGCAGGAATCCTGGCCTTGGCAGCGCAGAACCTCCATCTTCCTACCGTAAGTAGTCCTGATTGAGAGGGTTGAGGATCTGAACCTGCATCTTCCTACCATAAGTAGTCCTGATTGAGAGGGATGAGGATCTTACTCTTCCATGTCTGAGACTTGGGTCCTAGGATGTCTGAATGTTGCTTGGTGTCTCATTGGTCTTTTCTCAACTTGACACACACGACCACATGAGTGTGATTATTAAATGGACCTTGACCGTGTCACTAACCTCTCAGTTTGGTCAGCAAACAGCCCCGTCTCAGAAGTACAGCAGTTCAACAGCACAGTTAAACCATGAAGCTCATTCCTCCTCAGAGTAACAAGGCTTTTCAGAGGAAAAAATCTCTTGGAAACCGTGTCCATCTCTGGGACACCGTGTCCATCTCTGGGACACCGTGTCCATCTCTGGGACACTGTGTCCTCTCCTCTGCTCCAGAGTGTATTAAGACAGAAATCTGTGAGACATGTAATTATACATTCAGAACCGCTGCACAGTCTACCCAGATAGCAAGCGGATCTGGGCCATATATGGGCCGGAACTAAGCCACAAGGGCCAGGTCTGGCCTGCATATGGCCCAGATCCGCTTGCTATCTGGGTATAGGGTTGGTTGGCTCCCTCTACTCTCAAGAGTCAGACGTATGACGTTAGAAGCATTTGTGCTTTAATGGTGAATTGTGTTCTCAGCTGAAGGCGTGCCTGGGGATGCAGGTGGTGGCCTGCGTGGTCTCCATATTCATCCTGTTCATGGTGGCTGCTGAGCAAGGGGAAAACCACATGGCCTATATGTGCTGGCACTCAGAAGAGTACTTCAACATAACGCACGGGAAAAACATCTGCAACTCCTTCACAGTGAGTCCCTCTCGCGTGGAAACAGGATTCATTTAATACTGGAATATTGAGGTTGAAATGTATTCTGACTTATTCTGGTAGTTTTTAATGTGCCTACGTTCTCGTGTGCCTAGGAAATCCCTTCAAATCTGAATACAGGATTTTAAAGATGTGAAGTAAATAATTTGTACTTTCTGAGAATGTAGAAATATAGAAACCAGGGTTTGCATGAGCAGAAGGTCACATCCTTTCAACCTCTTGGCCAACAGGATGCCTTCTCTCATTTCAATGCTGAGAGGATCCTGATCCAGGTTGTCCTGGTGGCCATCTCTGCCACCCTGGTCGCCTACTGCTGCAAGGTCATCCACTGCTGCTCCCCCTCGTCCAGGGTGGTGAGTAAGCAGGTCCAGTTCCTCCAAACACCTCAGGTTTCCTCTCTAATTCCTCAGATTTGAAAGTTGTGATTATGCTTTGATTTTGAGTCTTTTTTTGTTTATTTCAGCCGGTCATCACTGTCCAGGCCCCTCCTGCTCAGCCAAGAGAAACTAGTCCGGCTACACCTGAAGACCCCTGACCAGGAAAAGAGAAACTAGTCCACCTACACCTGAAGACCCCTGACCAGGAAAAGAGAAACTAGTCCAGCTACACCTGAAGACCCCTGAACAGGAAAAGAGAAACTAGTCCAGCTACACCTGAAGACCCCTGACCAGGAAAAGAGAAACTAGTCCAGCTACACCTGAAGACCCCTGACCAGGAAAATGCGTCATGTAGGCTACTCTCTGTCTGTATACCAAAGTTACTAAAAGGGAATTTGTGGATATTTGTTGGTCATGGAAAACTATGGATTTTGACAAAGAAGCTTATACAGTATTTGTAACATTACAATGTATGTTATTTTCCTTTCTGCACACATTGTAGCATGTTTAAGATATTTTCAGAATTTCTTGTCACTCGTTAAATTTGTCACTACTGAAATATAATAGAGAATCTGTCAAAAGGAGAACATGATTCATTGTATTCATGTGTTGGGGTGGTTATATTTCAGTTGCATCATATTTTATATCCAATTTATTTGAAAATTGTAATCTTTGATTTTCAGTTTTTAATCCAGTTTTCACAACCATTTAACACATTTATGGGAATCCAATAAAAAAAATCTTTGTAAAATGTCCAGTATGAATTTGCTACTTTTCACTTATGATATTTACCAGTTCCTTTAGCTCCTCAACTTCCTATCTCATGTGACTGTATTAGACTGCCCCCCTCAGACCTGATCTCTGAGGACAGAACATCCTTCTCTCCCCTGAGCAGATGGGAATCCAGGTGTCCATGGATATTAAATGTGCATTAAAGAGTAGATCTCCATCTTGGTGCAGTTTCAGAGTGGGACCGTGGTGAGTTGGACTGGGCTTTTCAGAGGGAGTCACATTCCAGGAATAAAGGGGAGGGAGTTGAACAAGTAACGCGAACCCCAAAGTTGAAGGACGTTAATGGTGGAAACTTTCCCCCGAATTAGCCTATTCGACTTTTACTATTAAATATCTTACCAGCTGAACAGACATGACAGGTAAATACCCTTTAACGTAGCATAACCTCGGTTATAATTTTGAATCCTTTACACTGTGGTTTTTTGCAAGCTATTAAATCAACACATCCATAGTTGCGCGGATCCTTGCGTCTAGCCCATAATAACCTACTGTAGTCTACATACTAAAGATCCTTGCGTCTAGCCCATAATAACCTACTAGTCTACATAATAACCTACTGTAGTCTTCATACTAAAGAAATATTAACCGTCCAGGCCCATAACCTACTAGTCTACATACTAAAGAAATATTAACCACAAACGATGTATTTGCACGCGCTCATCAACCGTATGATTTACTGGAACCTAGTTCCAAAGCTCTGTCCACTATTCCTGCGCATCTATTACACTGACAATTCCCAAATGAATCCGTTTTAATTTGAATCTAGACATATAGCAATAGACCCAATGTCAAGACCTAACATGACTTTCCAGACCCAGAGGTTTCCGTGGAGACGGGGACCGGTCCCGCGGCGGAGGGAGCGGAAGAACACGGTCCCCTGGCGGAAGAACACGGTCCCCTGGCGGAAGAACACGGTCCCCTGGTAGCAGTGATGTTTCAGAAGGACCCTCTCCGGAAACAGAAGTACCTGGAGTCCGAGCCTAAAGCGTTAGGGGTAGGATCACACACACGGGGATCTGGGTAGGATCACACACACGGGGGTCTGGGTAGGATCACACACGGGGATCTGGGTAGGATCACACACGGGGATCTGGGTAGGATCACACACGGGGGTCTGGGTAGGATCACACACACGGGGATCTGGGTAGGCTGTGTGTGTTCAGCACCGGTTACAGACCCCTTTTTGTCTCTTGTCCATTAATAATAGCCTACATTGTATTTATAGCGCCTACTGGGCTAAAGCAACGAGGCAGGCTCTCTACCGGTACAGCACAAACGAGCTTCGCCAGTGGACTTGAGCTCGCTGATTGGGCCATAATACAGTCTTATTGGGCCATAATACGGTATTATTGGGCCATAATACGGTCTTATTGGGCCATAACACGGTCTTATTGGGTGGGAAGTGGGCGATGCTACTTCTTCCTCTATATTGCTTCCATTTACCTACCCAGCGGGGAGGCCTCAGACCAGACCAATCAAGAAAAACATCTAATTAGGGCAGCCTTCTCAATAGCAAACCGTTTTCATGATTGCTTGATTATCAAGAGTGCGAAACTAATAGGCAAACATGGCTGATAATCAGCTGCTGTGTTTAGAAATATGAGAAGTCAACATACAGAGTTTGGACTATTCACCTTGAGAATAGGATTAGCTTGATTAATAAACTCCAGGGGGAGTGACTTCACTTGGTCATCATGATATATTGACTTTTGATAAGCCAGTTGTTTCCTTCTCCCTCTCAACTTTTGTCCTATCTACATAATATCTTAGATTAAATGGTATTTGCTAATTAGAATGTCATGGTCATAGGCTATCAGTAGTTTTATTTTATTTTATTAATGTTAATCCAATTAATGATCCTTGTTAATCAGAGACATCAGACCCCTGCTAACATGCAGCCTCTCAGCTTTCTACTGCTTCTACCCCTGATTCTATATGTGCCAGGGGCCAGCCGTGTGTGTGTGTGTGTGTGTGTGTGTACTTATCTGACATGTGTCTCTTCTTCCCCAGCTGACCCAGATCGCCCTCAGCGTGTTCCAGATCTGCTCCCTGGCCTCTCTTTACACTGTTGGAATGAGTCGCTTGCCAGTTGTGACCATTAAAACGACCGGATCTGTGTTGGTGAGTGAAACGGCACTCCTGAACATACTACAAACATGAAACTGGTGTTTTTAACATGTTACTATTCAAAAAGGCTGAATTGACGTTGATTTGCGCTGTCGTAGCCACAGCATGTGGAAGATGCATTGCCTGCTTCGATCTACCAGAGCTCACTGTGTTTCTCTCCTCACTCACAAGCAACTAACAGCAACTCTCCAGGTTTGAACTTGGACTGATAATAAACACATGACCGTCCCACAAAAGTGCCACTAAGAAATGATGGCTTTTAAACCGATTTCAGCTTACATCAACACGGTTAAGTTCTGCAAGTTGAGGTTTCACTTTGGAATGTGTTAAGGGTTGAGGTTCTGAGGTTATCTCCTGAACTCTGTAGGTGATAATAGCAGGAATCCTGGCCTTGGCAGCGCAGAACCTCCATCTTCCTACCGTAAGTGGTCCTGATTGAGAGGGTTGAGGATCTGAACCTCCATCTTCCTACCGTAAGTAGTCCTGATTGAGAGGGTTGAGGATCTGAACCTGCATCTTCCTACCGTAAGTGGTCCTGATTGAGAGGGTTGAGGATCTGACTCTTCCATGTCTGAGACTTGGGTCCTAGGATGTCTGAATGTTGCTTGGTGTCTCATTGGTCTTTTCTCAACTTGACACACACGACCATATGAGTGTGATTATTAAATGGACCTTGACCGTGTCACTAACCTCTCAGTTTGGTCAGCAAACACCCCCGTCTCAGAAGTACAGCAGTTCAACAGCACAGTTAAACCATGAAGCTCATTCCTGCTCCTGCTCTCTCCTCTGCTCCAAAGTATAGAAAGACTTTACGTACATATATTTAAAAAGTTTGATAGCGTGGTGGCTCCCTGCACGCTGAAGAGCCCTTGTGTGAGGTACTGAATATGAGGCGCTTCCTGATCCACTCACTGCCCCCCCCCCCCCCCCCCCAGCTGAAGGCGTGTCTGGGGATGCAGGTGGTGGCCTGTGTGGTCTCCATCTTAGAGCTGTCAACGCAGTTATGGGGGGAACAGGGGGAACACCACATCAGCTACATGTGCTGGCAGGAAGACTACTCCAACACAACTACGTACTGGAAAGACGTCTGCAACTCCTTTATAGTGAGTCCTGCTCACGCTTATTGAAAACGCTGGACTCATTGAATACTGAGGTTAGAATGTAGTGTGATGTATTCTGTGGTGGTTTGGGATGTCTGGTCTAACTGTCTCTAAATGAATTCCCCCAAATCTGAATACAGGATTTTAAAGATGTGAAGTAAATCATTTGTAATTTCTGAGAATGTAGAAATATAGAAACCATGGTTTGCATGAGCAGAAGGTCACATCCTTTCAACCTCTTGGCCAACAGGATGCCTTCTCTCATTTCAATGCTGAGATGGTCCTGATCCAGGTTGTCCTGGTGGCCATCTCTGCCACCCTGGTCGCCTACTGCTGCAAGGTGATCAACTGCTGCTCCCCCTCGTCCAGGGTGGTGAGTAAGCAGGTCCAGCTCCTTCAAACACCTCATGTTTCCTCTCTAATTCCTCGGATTTGAAAGTTGTGATTATGCTTTGATTTTGAGTCTTTATTTGTTTATTTCAGCCGGTCATCACTGTCCAGGCCCCTCCTGCTCAGCCTAGAGAAACTAGTCCAGCTACACCTGAAGACCCCTGACCAGGAAAAGAGAAACTAGTCCAGCTACACCTGAAGACCCCTGACCAGGAAAAGAGAAACTAGTCCAGCTACACCTGAAGACCCCTGACCAGGAAACCACCCTCTCTGTACTGTCCTCTCACTGTCTATATGCCTAAGACAGTTACTAACAGGGAATTGGTGGATATCCTGTGGTCATGAAACTGTGAATTTGTGAATTTAACACCTGGTACACAAACATCTTACAGTGTATATTTCTATAGCGGAATGTGTGTCGTATGTCATCAGAAAGTATATGGGTTTTCCAACTTATACAAATAAGCTTGTTTTTCCAATTCTATCTTACGTTCCATTATTATTTTTGATTGTAATTTAAATAACACTGTACTTTTGCTACTTAATTTACTTCTTTATTATTGCATGAAGAGAAGAAGTTCCTTCTAATGCACATTATGGCATTTGCTGTTAACCATAACATGCCTCTGTTTGGCAACCTGTCAGGTAATTGCTCATGTCTGACAATAAAGCTTCATCCCTCTAGGCTGTCTGTGTGAATCCCCTTGTGTTCCCTCTCTGAGCGGACATCACTCCTCCCCGCTGAGCTCAACTAGTGGCCAGGTCATCTCTGACTCCACCGTGCTCTCTAACCCTAACCCTCTCTCTCCCAACTCTCTCAATCTCACACTTCCCTTTTCATTTTTCTTAAACAACTTCTTCCTGGTATCACCATGTAAATCCCCTGTGAAGCCCCTTAGTTACCATGTCATGTCCTGGGAAGCCCCTTAGTTACCATGTCATGTCCTGGAAGGTACATATAATGACTGAGGATGTACGCCCTGAAACTACATGTAGCCTAAGTACCAGTAAGAACCGCTAATTATTAATAAAACGGGAAAATCCAGGACATTCCATGGTAACGAACAGGGATTTATCCCTTAGAATATGACCGGTAAAAAAATAAAAGTATTTTTATTTACAATTTAATCAATTTTGGAATAAGGCTGTCACATAAAATGTGTGAAAAGTGAAGGGATATGAATACTCTCTGGATGCACTGTACTGTATATACAATATATACATGTACACACACACACACACATATACAGTACCAGTCAAACGTTTGGACACACCTTCTCATTCAATGGAAGCGGTAACCCTAACCCTTTCAAAGGGGTGCAGAAGGTTGTTTTGGACTGACGGGTCCAGAGGTTCACTTTTGATCATATTTCACAGGAGCTTTATTTTATCATTCCAACTCTTCATGACTTTGTCAATCAATGTGTTCCTGATGCATGTTTTCCTTGCATAGCATGATGAGGTCAGCAGTTCTATTACCCAGATCATCAGTTCTATTACCCAGATCAACAGTTCTATTACCCAGATCAGCAGTTCTATTACCCAGATCAACAGTTCTATTACCCAGATCAACAGTTCTATTACCCAGATCAACAGTTCTATTACCCAGATCAACAGTTCTATTACCCAGATCATCAGTTCTATTACCCAGATCATCAGTTCTATTACCCAGATCAACAGTTCTATTACCCAGATCAACAGTTCTATTACCCAGATCAACAGTTCTATTACCCAGATCATCAGTTCTATTACCCAGATCAACAGTTCTATTACCCAGATCAACAGTTCTATTACCCAGATCATCAGTTCTATTACCCAGATCATCAGTTCTATTACCCAGATCAGCAGTTCTATTACCCAGATCAACAGTTCTATTACCCAGATCAGCAGTTCTATTACCCAGATCAACAGTTCTATTACCCAGATCATCAGTTCTATTACCCAGATCAGCAGTTCTATTACCCAGATCAGCAGTTCTATTACCCAGATCAACAGTTCTATTACCCAGATCAACAGTTCTATTACCCAGATCAGCAGTTCTATTACCCAGATCAGCAGTTCTATTACCCAGATCAACAGTTCTATTACCCAGATCAGCAGTTCTATTACCCAGATCAGCAGTTCTATTACCCAGATCAACAGTTCTATTACCCAGATCAACAGATGAGAGAAGGGCTTTGGTTTGACACTGCGGTATAAGAGAGATGTCAAAGAATATGTAAAAATAAGAATAAAAAGAGAGAAAAAAGGACTTTATATTTATTAGTAGCACATACTATAAAACATGATGAAACATTTAAAAACATGCAATACGGTATACCTATTTTACACATTCAGTAGGCATAGTCATATTTCTTCAGCCAACTGACAATATACAGCACATAAATAATACACATAATATTGACTAGTTCAAAATATAAATAGGCCTCTGTTTAAACCTGTTTCAAATCCTACAATTGATACATTTGGTCAGCTCACTAAGTAACAGGCTGGCGATTGTTATACTTTATACCTTCATCCCAATCCTGCCGTTCCTGTTCGTCGTTTCTCTGGCTCTCTCAGTTCATTAAAGTTCTGCTGGGTCTCAGGTCATTAAAGTTCTGCTGGGTCTCAGTTCATTAAAGTTCTGCTGGGTCTCAGGTCATTAAAGTTCTGCTGGGTCTCAGGTCATTCATGGTGAGAGTGTAAAGTTCTGCTGAGTCTCAGTTCATTAAAGTTCTGCTGGGTCTCAGTTCATTCATGGTGAGGGTGTTAAGGCTCGGACTGAACCCCCTCTCCTCTCAGTTCATTCATGGTGAGGGTGTTAAGGCTCGGACTGAACCCCCTCTCCTCTCAGGTCATTCATGGTGAGGGTGCTAAGGCTCGGACTGAACCCCCTCTCCTCTCAGGTCATTCATGGTGAGGGTGTTAAGGCTCGGACTGAACCCCCTCTCCTCTCAGGTCTGCAGTTCGTCTGCCCAGTGACTCTGAGGAGAGAACAACAGGAGAAACATTCGGCCTCTTTCCTCTCTCTCCCCTGGTTGCTCGGTCAAGCAAACTAGCAGTAAAACGTCTCCCCTCACCTGGGACGAGGACGCCGTGATCTCCTCCAGGTCTCCGTAGCAACCCTGCTTGTGGCGAATCAGGTTCCCCCAAAGCAGCGAGTGGCGGCAGCCGGGACACTCCCCCTCCACGGGCAGCAGGTGGGCGGGCTCAGACTTCAGGAAGTGTTTGGACAGACAGATCATGTGGCTGGTCATCCGGCAGGCGGGGTGGAAGCAGGTCAGCTTCTCTGAAAACTGAAACAGCGGGAAATTTGACGATGAGGCGACCGACCCCCGTGCACGAGCACAGGAGCATATCTATGTTCCCCCGGTCCTATGTTCCCCAGGTCCTATGTTCCCCCGGTCCTATGTTCCCCCTGAAAAAGGGTTCTATGCTCCCCGGGTCCTATGTTCCCCCTGAAAAAGGGTCCTATGTTCCCCATGTCTTATATGTTTCCCCTGAAAAAGGGGAACATAGAACCCTTTTTCGGCGGGGAACATAGGACCCTTTTTGGGGGGGAACATAGGACCCGGGAAACATAGAACCCGGGGAACATAGGACCCGGGGAACATAGAACCTTTTTTTGGGGGAACATAGGACCCGGGGAACATAGAACCCTTTTTTGGGGGGAACATAGGACCCGGGGAACATAGAACCCTTTTTTGGGGGGAACATAGGACCCGGGGAACATAGAACCCTTTTTTGGGGGGAACATAGGACCCGGGGAACATAGGGATGACCCCCATGAGCACTACTCTCCGTAGCGACGCAGCCTCAACAGCTCGTCCGGAGTGGCGTTGGCGTTACCTTGACAGGGCCTCGACACAGCGTGCACCTCTCCGGCCCCGCCCCCTCCTCCGCCCCCTGCGCGGGCCGAGGCTGCGGCTGCTTTTTGGCCCGGACGCTTCCAAAGGCCACGGGGATGTGGAGGGGAGGCTGGAGGCCGGGGTCAAAGTCCATCCTGTACTCCTGCTTGAGCCAGCGTGTGGTGAGGGGCAGGCGGCTCCACGGCGCCACCCGGAGCATGTTGGACGCCACGCGCCAGTGGAACTGCAGACTGCTCTCCTTCTTTGACCGGCGGGAGACGTGGGACAGGCGCCTGGAGGCGTGGGGGTGCTGCCACGCCCACTCAAACTGAGAGAGGGGAAGGAGGGGAGAGTCACGACTAGAGATCCTGGATGTGGCGGTGACACCGTAGAAGACAAGATAAGAGTGACTTACCCTCAAAGCTGCAATGTCTGACGGGAAGCCATGGATGATAAGAACCATCTCCCTGGAGAAGGTAAAATAAATCAATCACACCACAAATGTCCCTGAGCTACACTGTTCATTTATCAATGCGTTATTCCGCCAAACTGCTCTGCTGGTTCCAGTACCATGGTCCTCTCCCGCTGGTCCTCTTGGCCCCCCCGCGGTGGCTCCCCAGGTTGTGTTGTCCGATCCGTCTCTCTGGGTTCACAGTGAACCCGACGTAGATCCGGCCCTTGAATCTGGGGTTGGTGCAATACAGCATGTACACCCCAAAGAAGCTCTCTACCTCCACTACCATGGTGCAAGAACTAAGACACAGACATTCACTAACTACCTACCTACCCAGCACATCATTCATATTAAAAAAAAACATTTTAAAAGTAATTAGTGCTAGCTAATAAAATAGACCATTTAAGCCTAACGACATGCAGACTTGCAGAGTAAACAGAACATTCAGATGCGTTTGAAAGTGATGGCGGTTCGTTTATTCCCTGATGAAAGAGTACCGATAAAATAAATCGTATACAGAAGCAGAAGAATATAAAAACTGAAATCATAATTTGCTACTTCAAAACGACTATGTTGATTCATATGAATGCATACAATGAAATAACATTTTCGTTTCTTGCGTTTATTATTTAGGCATTCTGTCTGGTCAGCTCATACAAAAAGGACCACAAACTGAAACGCTACTTTGATAAAAGAGGGATTTCATTGGTTATTGTTCACGATTCTCCAATTCCGATTGGACGTTGTCTGGTTTCCTGAATATTTGTCCCGCCTCTTCATTCAGCTGTTGCTGAAACATCCTTCTATCTGTGGTCAATTCATTATCCCACCGTTAAATTGAGGATAATCAAAGTAACAGCGTGAACTCTGTTGAGCACATGATGGCTATAACAACAGATCTCATTCGTGAAAAGCTCATCAGGGAGATCGGAGCGGTGCATGTGGTAAGTTCATCCGCTATGACCATTACCCACATGTGTGAGATAATTCATGACAATCATATCTGCACACATTGCACTATTCATAATGCGGTCTGAGCATGCATTAACTTACACTAGTTTTCTGTTCTGAAACCATGACAATGCATATAAATCACCTTAAATCTTTTGATAATGATGTAACGTTATGAATGGATTGATTGATTGATTGATTCATTCCTTCATGGATTGGCTGATTGATTGGTTGATAGTAGAATAACACAGTAGGCCGATAACAACACTATCCTACTT
>NC_140250.1:94112-109112 GCF_949987555.1 Borostomias antarcticus | reverse complement strand
AAGGGGTCCTCTGTTATGGACTCCTCCACCCCCTGGTCTAAATCCTGGATTGGACCGGTCCAGGACAGGGAGCCTGTGATGTCAGTCTCGTAATGAAAGGGCTCCACCTCTGAATCGCAATCTGAAATCACACAAAAACAGATTTGAGACGAGGAAATTTGAGTTGTAGTCCTTTTTGTTTTGAACCCCCAGCACTAAAGCAGGAAACCACGTCGTCCTACTCGTCCCGCCGATCTCTCGGAGCAGAGAGGGCTGGTGTCTGTGAGACGCCTCCGGTCTGAGGACGTAGCAGTCCTGGTGTCTCCCCGTCACCGTGTCCAGGGTCAGCAGGTGGGACGCCTCGGAGGGACTGTGGGGAAGCTGGCGGTGTTGGTGGTCCTGTTTGTCGGGGCGCTGAACACGCTCAGAGCAGCTGTCTGAGGAGAACATCAACATGGAGGCAGTCACCGACCGGTACCGGTCCAGACGACCCATGTGAGGACATCCAGAACAAAGACATAGGCTGTATTAGGTCATGCAGGTAGGCTACTGTACTGTGCTGTACTGTACTGTGCTGTGTACACGTATGTTGGTTCTATTCTACCAGAGGGTCTGAGAGCAGATGTTCTCACCCTTGTTCGTCTGTGACTGACAGCTGGAGGGCAGTGAGCAGAGGCCTAGCGGAGAACCTCGATCACACTCACACTCTGAAACAGGACAAATATGGCCGACACAAAGAAACACGCACACGACCGGGGAATGTTATTAACCCACTCAGCTCTGGTATCCTGGCCGGGGCTTGAAGGTTTACCTCTCCTCATGGTCTCCAGGTGCTCCCAGAGGATCTCCCCCGCCGTGCAGTCGGAGGTCAGGTCCAGGAAGGCCTCTCTGTCCATGGTGCAGAGCTCGCTCCCCGGCATGGCTCTCAGATCCGGGCCCAGGTACTGGAGGCCGAACTCAGCCTGGCACCAGTCCAGCCAGCGGTTCACCTCCCACTCGGACCACAGGTTGGGGTCTGAACCAATGAGGTGAACAGGAATCTTAATTACATGATTCACATACTTCTCCTTAAGTCTTTTCCATTTCCCCTCACCTCCACAATAGTGATCATGTTTGTAGGCTAAACAGGTTTACAGAACTGGGTGAAACTCAACCAGAGCCAAATGTCTTATGACCGTCTATGACAGACTAGTTGAAACCTTATGTACAGCAAACATTCATGAAGCTGCCCGAGCAGCACTGTCCCCGATACTGATACTCTTCATGTCCAAAGGAATAAATAAATGGTGAGTAAGTAGCACCGTGAGGGAAGTGCATGCTGCTCCTCTCCAGGGCGAAGCCTGCGAACGTGGCCCTCACCGCCTGGCTCAGAACCTCCTTGCTGGTGGGGGTGAGAGGGGGCACCTCCAGGGGGTCCATCTCTGGGTCGACGGAGGTGATATACAACAAAGAGAGTGACTGGATCAGATCATCCACCGGAGAGATGAATGATACTAAGACAGATGAACGGCAGATTGAAGGAAGGACCGACAGGGAGGCTGACAAAAAATACTTCTATGGAATAAAGTGACAAAGAAACAAAGTAGAAAGAGTAGATAGAAAAGATGGAGGAATATCTGTGATTACCGTAAGCGCTCCAGTCCATCCTGAGGTCTTGGGGACGAGGGATCGGGTGAAGGATTGACCCCCTCGCTGGGAGGAGAGGGGCTTTAAATATGACTGGTGTGTTGGGAGGGCGGGGACAGGTGATGACGGATACATGTCAGTCTCCGGGACCAGGGGTTGAGTGGCCAGGGCGGGGGCAGGGGGGCGGGGCCAGAGAGCCATGTGAATCTCACAACAATAGAAGTAAATCTTGGGCTTGACCTAGCAATAAACCATGGAGTTTCAACTTGAAACCAAACTGGTTAAACTGACTCAAATGATATCGATGACGACTGCATTATGTTCCTCAGCATAATTACAATAAACAATATGTAGGATTTTTGCTGTTTATTTTGCGCAAACTCTCTCTTTAATGGCAGCTCTAGGGGCTAATTCAGTGGTGTGATCTGGTCCAGACCGAGGCTCGTCATCCACGGGGTCCGGTAAGAGCGTGGCTGGCCAGGGGGTTCATCCTAACCCATACATAGAACAGACATGGGGATGAAGTCAACTAGTGTGGCGTGAATAAGACTTTAAAACAGAACCAACAGTCTAAGCGTGCGTGTGTTTGAGTGTGTGATCCCCTAAAGCCTACATACGAACAATAGTAAGAATTAACACAAACATGCGCAGTCAGAACGCACACGCACGCCAACGCGCACACATGCGCAGTCAGAACGCACACGCACGCCAACGCGCACACATGCGCAGTCAGAACGCACACGCACGCCAACGCGCACACATGCGCAGTCAGAACGCACACGCACGCCAACGCGCACACATGCGCAGTCAGAACGCACACGCACGCCAACGCGCTGTGCGTTTCTCCGGGAGCGAGCCGATGGGGCGGGGTCACAGGGATATTCCTTGCGTAAGACGCTCGCTGAGGACAAGCTGTGGCGAGATGTGAACTAAGCTTGACATGTTTTCACACGGCAGAGACAAACATCAGTGTACAAGTATGGTTTAATATCTGCATTAAAAACAGAAGGCAAAAGGTTCACAGAGCAACGCATTCTAGAATTCCACTTCCGTTTCGACGGCGACCTACAATAAAATAAAATCTCTACAAAATGTAACGGAAATCTTGGTTTCAGCCTACGTGACCATTCTGGCATTGCAGTTCCCTGTAAGGAGGCCTATTAGAAACGCTGCTATGGCCTCATGAAACGATGGCACACAGGTACAGTAGGTTGATTCAAGAGGCATCTGTAACACAAGCTAGTCTTGTGAGTTCTGGTTGTGGGTTCGAGTCCCCGATCACTGTCCGTTCCCGCCGTGAGAGCGCTGGTGGAACTTCAGCCCCCCGCAGTTCCGGAACCTTTTCCCGCACTGGCTGCAGACGTAGGGCTTCTCCCCGGTGTGGATGCGGAAGTGTCTGGTGAGCGCCCCCGAGTGGCGGAAGGGCATAGCGCAGACGGAGCAGGAGTAGGGCCGCTCCCCTGTGTGGATGCGCAGGTGGGTCTTCAGGTTTTCCATGCGGTTGAAGTCGCGGCTGCACACGGTGCAGTGGAAGGGGCTGCGGCCCGGCGGGTACAGCTGGAGCTTGCGTGAGCGCCCCCCGGTGGAGGCGGTGGGGGTGGCGCCGGGCGGCGGCTTGGAACGCTGCTGGTGCAGGCGCTGCTGACACTGGCTGAAGTGGCGGCGCAGCTCGCTGGGCAGCTGGAAGGCCTGGCCGCAGATCTTACACACGTGCACGCTGGGAGGGGGCGGCAGGGGGGGCGGGGCGGTCCTGACCTGTACCCCGTAGACCTGGGGCGGGGCCGGGGGGGCGGGGGCGGGGTCGCCCGGCTGGTAGAGGCTGGAGAACTGGGGGGTGAAGGCCGGATGCCCACCAGCTAGGGGGACCCTCAGCTCCGGAGCGTCGGGCCGAGGGACTGGAGGGTGAGCTGAGGGCAGAATGAGAGACATGTCAGCCTGTAATATCGGTCACATGCATGCATAGATGAAGAGCAAGTTTCCTTCAGTCAGTCCCTGTACTAGTATCTAATAGCCAGTAGTTGATACCTAGTGACATCTTGTGGATGATTCTGTCATTGACTGTTTCCAACTTTTCTCTATCTCAGCTACTTACACAAAGCATGGCTGGTACCAGGAACCAGCGAGTCGGAGTTCTCCATGTCCAACATGTCCGGGCGCCACTCCTCAAGCATTTGGGACTGAACCAGAGACAGGCTATCAGAGGAAAAGTTGACTTCTCTGTCCGGGTCAAAACTGCAGCTTGGACCCAAGCCAGAACCATTACGCTCCTCACTCTTTTCCTCCTTGATCCGAACCTGCTTCACCTCAGAGACCTGGACCCTGGCCTGAAGAGTGGACGGGTCACCGTTATCCACAAACACCGGGTCTGGACCCGAATTGTCAGTGGTTCCAGGAATTGTCTCATCTTCTATAGACAAACCAGAGGGCTCTTCCTTGGCATCTGTACATGGGAGAAAATTATAAAATACATTGAGATATTGGAATGTATTTAACATTAGGACATGTGATTAAGAGCTAATAAACAGTAAATAAACATACCTTGGACTGTGTCATTTTGAGAACTTGACTCTCTGCTTGAGGTAGGGTGAAGGTCTTGAGAACATACTCGACCATCCACACAGATTTCGCTGAAATACTCCTGTCCGTCGCCCCCCTCTGTATCCACAAGTAGATTCCCGATGGTCTCGTCCACTGTAACTTTAAGGGAGGACTTCGGCTCATCATTGTCATGTTGTGTCTTTAGTACGTGGCTGTTGATATGTGTGGGGTGGCTCTGTGGTGGGAGAGACGTCTTGCTGGCTGTCACGTGCAGACTCCCGTCTCCCGCCTCGTCCACAGAGCCGCGCAGCTCGAGCCGCTCCTCGGCGGTTTGCAGTCTGAGTCTGAGGGACGTGTTCTCGCGCAGGGTCTCGTGCATCTGCTCGCGCACGTCCCCGAGCGCCTGGCCCACGAGCTTGCTCACCTCGAGCACCGCGATCTCCAACGCTACCTCAAACGCGCCGTGTATCGTGGCAGCGAGCTCATCTTGGAAAGAGAGGGACACTTCACCCTTTTCACAAGATTTGAATGTTTCCTTTCGGGTTCCTGAGCTGGTGTTCACTTGAGGCTTCATGATGAGAGGTGAATGGCTAGCTACCACGCGTTTTTCGTTTGGAAATAAAGGCTAATCTCGACAAACGTTTCTCCTTGCAATTGTAACTAATGCAACGGGAGAAATGTGGACATAACAATCTTGTTGTAGTGTAACAGGAGGCTAGTAGCCACTTCGCGCCGTCTGAGGAATTGAAGCGGACCGGTACTCACTTCGTTGAACACCCGCTTCTGTCTGTAACGTTATACAATTCACTTACACCCATAATGAATCCAGTATATATACCCATTAACAAATAGGCTCTATTTTGTTATAAACGGACTATATGAAGCCCTTTAGCTTCCAGGGCTAGCTTCCCAGTAATGCCACTGTTCTATTTCCGTTTCCTTGTTTACAATGGGGCGGGACTTAGCGGCATCCCTGGTAACACCCGTACAAATACACCCTGACCCCATTCCCGTTTCATATTAGCAGAAAAGTATTGAAGCCCATTTCCACCACTAAAAATAATTCATAAAAAAAGATCTAATAATAAAAAAGATCTCATAATAATGAGAAAGCGCCCCCACCAGTCTCCCTCTTTCTCTATCCCTCACTGGGGTCTATTTCTGGGGTCATGTTCCCCAGATTAGTGTGGTCCTTCCTAATGGGGCGGTGACATTTTGATTTCAATGTTTTGATTCTCCACTTGCTGTTCAACGAGCAATTTTCAAAGGAGATGTCTCCAGGTTTTCAGAGGCGTAGATCTCCAAAGTCTGGTATCACAAGACTATCTGGAATGTGTCTGGAATTGAATTAGTGATCGGAAACAAAACTTGAATAGAACAAGTCCTTTTAAGAGAACATCTTGTTCTTAAGGTTTAGAGTCTGTATAATGCTATGTTGCTACCAAGTTACTCAGTTCTGCATGTTATGTTTGTAGGGGGCACATCTCAGACACCACAAAGCAGTGCCACACCATGGTAAGACAACAAACTTTTTTTAATAAATGAGAATCCACAAGAGTATCTTAACTTATACCTGAAAGCATATTATGGGATAACATGCTATCCCCCCTCTGTATCTCTCTAAATATGAACCATGTTAACTGTTTATCATCCTGCTTGACCCTCTCCCTTTCTCCTTTTCTCTCCTGCTCTTGCTGTCCCTCCCCTCACTTTCCCCTCTTTCTCTCTCTCTCTCTCTCTGTGTCTCCACAGTGAGTAGACTATCCCAAGTGCACAGACACCCAGACCACACCCTGCACTGACTGGAGGAAACTGCATGTTAATGTCCTTCACCTAGAATTCAATACATGGTCTTAATATCAATATATTTTATGTCTATGTTACTCCTCCTTGCAGTCATACTCAGAGTGAAAGAGAAACTTCAAGGCAGTTTGAAGAAAAGGTTCAGATTCATGTTTGAGGGCACTACAGAAGAACCGACTCTCTTGAGCAGCATCTACACAGAGCTCTACATCAGTGATGGGGAGAGTGGAGAGGTTAATACAGAACATGAGATCATGCAGATTCAATCTCTCCAAGAATCATCAGTTACTTCTATCAACTGTAATGACATCTTTAGACCACAGACCTGGGCAGATCAGACCTATCAGAACTCTGATGATGAAGGGCATCGCTGGCATTGGAAAAACAGTCTCAGTGCAAAAGTTCACCCTAGACTGGGCAGAAGGGAAAACCAATCAGGATATAGATTTCATCTTTGTGCTGCCTTTCAGAGAACTGAATTTGATCCAAGATGATCAGTACAGTCTGCATGACCTACTATGTTACTTTCACCCTATATATCACTGTGATATAGAAAACAACATTTCACTCCTCATGAAATTTATTATTATCTTGTATCACATCACATTGAAAATTCCTCTGTTTCTACAGACCGAGTAGTGATAGACACATCTTTGACTTTTTCTGTATAGACTATATCATTATGTTCTCACTCTTGTCTACATGTTACTCAACATTTTGCCATGCACTTGTTTATCCTATTTAGGCTGAAAAGATGTTTCCTGACAGAGACCAGATGTGGGGAGTAGGCCTCAGCTCTCAGCTCAAACTCCCACCTGAGAAAGCTAGACCTGATTCACAACGACCTGCAGGATTCAGGAGTGAAGCTGCTCTCTGATGGACTAAAGAGTCCCAACTGTAGACTGGAGATACTGGGGTCAGTTATTAGAAACATAATCCACCAGTGAGAGAAAAATCTAATATTTTTAATAATTCCAGAAGTAAATTAATGTGTTTGTGTTAAGTAATTGTTGACTTGCATTTGTTTGTCAGATAATATATTATTTAATTGCTCATACTGTAAACATACATTGGACATGCTTCATACTACTAAAACATATGCAGTTTCATTTTCACCACCAGAGGACAGTAGAGTTCTAATTATCTTGCCCTCTCTGTGCAGGCTGTCATTCTGTAGTCACTGAGGAAGGCTGTGCTGCTCTGGCTTCAGCGCTCAGGTCAAAACCCTCCCACGTGAGAGAGCTGGACCTGAGCTTCAATCACCCAGGAGACTCAGGAGTGCAACTGCTCTCTGATCCACTCTGCAGACTGGAGAAACTCAAGTTAGTATCAATCGCTAATACATTTCTCGGCATTTGCCAATGACAAATGCTGAGAAAATATTTGTTATTAAATGATTGCATAGCTTAATGTTTACAAGGGGCTGGTCAGTCTGGTTACTGGTGCTGTAGCTCAGATTCCTCATGTTGGTCTGAGAATGGTTACATTTTGCAAATGCTTTTATCCAAGCAACTTACAAAATGTTATTTGTCTTGAGTAAGTGAACTGACTGTAGCCTTTGTCCCAGTCATCGTAAATAAAGCCTTCGATAAGAACACGTGACATTAGCAGTCACAGTGCTACAACACTGGGAAAGATGCTATTTGCAATTATATTGAGTACTTTGTCAGTGATCTCTCTTCCTTCCCTTCCTTCCTCTTCCTTTCTTTGGAGAAAGGTGTCTGCTAAATAACTAATGTAATGTAATTGTTATCACATTACAGTCATTTAGCAGATTTTTTTTTCATCCAAAGCGACTTACAATAAGTGCATTCAACATTGGTAGTCCAGTGTACTACTACTCATCAGAACTCATAAGTGCATCTCTTTCTAAACAAGCATCTAAGAGCCTAACTTAGTTCTGAAGTAGAAGTGGGGGAACAGCTAAATACAAATGCAATAAATGCAATGAGCAAGGATGAGGGTGGTACTTCTTGAAATTATTATCACATACATTTGTTTGAGTGGTCTGTAACTCGGTGTCCTCCGACTTATAATTATGCGTAACCAACTCCCTAAAATGACCACTTAGCTATGCTAAGTGCTACGCCAATGCTATTGGATGTTGCTGCTTCAGCGAAAGAGTGAGTTGAACTAATCCAAGTTGGTGACATGACATCCCAACACACATCCAGGTTCTGATGTACCCTCTCTGCTCTCATCTGTAGATGCCTGTGATCTCACACTGGACCGAAACGCAGCACACAGACTGCTCTCTCTGTCTGAGGACAACAGGAGTGTGAAGAGAGCTGGAGAGAAGCAGCCGTATCCTGACCACCCAGAGAGGTTTGATCGAGTGGAGCAGGTGCTGTGTAGAGAGGGTCTGACTGGATGCCATTACTGGGAGGTGGAATTGAAGGGTGATATGGTTGGGATAATAGGAGTGACATATAACAGCATCAGGCGGAAGTCATACAGTACTGCCTACAGCCTTGGATACAATGACAAATCCTGGTGTCTGTTCTGCTTTGATAATATGTCCTCTGTCAGGCACCATACTGAACACACTTATATACCTGGCTGGGTACTTCAGTCCAGAGTAGGAGTTTATCTGGACTGGCCGGCCGGTTTACTCTCCTTCTACAGCGTCTCCTCTGACACAATGACCCACCTGCACACATTCCACACCACATTCACCGAGCATGACTACAGATATGAAGGTTGTCCTAGATCAGTGTTGACATTCTTGCTGTTCCATTGAGAACATCAGACCAGAGAATCTTGTTTCTCATGGTCTGAGAGTCCTTTAGGTGCCTTTTGACAAACTCAAGCAGGCTGTCATGAGCCTTTTACTGAAGAGAGGCTTCTGTCTGGCCACTCTGCCGTAAAGGCCTGGTTGGTGGAGTGCTGCAGAGATGGTTGTCCTTCTAGAAGGTTCTCCCATCTCCACAGAGGAACGTTGGAGCTCTATCAGAGTGACCATCAGGTTCTTGGACCCCCTGACCAAGGCCCTTCTCCCCCAGGAAGCCAGCTCTAGGAAGGGCCATGGTGTTTCCAAACCTCTTCCATTTAAGCTTGTTTTTGGCTCTCACGTGCACTGTCAACTGTGGGCTGTTACTACTTTACATACAGTAGAGTAGACAGGTGTGTGCCTTTCCAAACCATGTCCAATCAAGTGCATTTACCACAGGTGGACTCCAATCAAATAATCACTCATCTAATCACTGCCAAAGGTGCCTCAACAAAGTACTAAGGGTCTGAATACTCATGTGATATGTCAGTTTTTTATTTTTAAATTTGGAAAAAAATCAAAAATAAACTTTCCCTGTGTCATTATGGAGTATTGTGTGTAGATTGATTAGGAAACAAATTATTAAAAATAATACATTAACCACAGTTGCATGTTGGTTCTGAAAATGCTGGAAATGACCTGGAAACAATATTTAAAAAAACATGCCCAAAAATGTGTAATACTCTGTAATCCGGACAGGCGGCACGGAGGTGGTCCTGATCACTTCCTGAGGACCACGTGCTACTGCATTATGGGACGCCTGCGGCTGTGACATCCCGTCTCCGTTGAAAATGTTAATATGAGAGCCAGAGGTGGCATGAAATTAGAAATCAGACAACGCACACCTCGCCATGGGGTGACCAGAGACAACGACAGCAGGAAAGGTCAGAGCTGTCTCCGTAGGCCTAACGCTGTGAGCGCTGATGCCATCTAATATCACAATGACTAATTGCTCACCCACTTTAATATATGACATTCTTTGATAATTATAGGCCTAAATTACTTTGAAGTTACCATATTCTTTTGTTGTAGGCCTAATACATTCAGAGGAATGCTCACATTTACATCTACAAAACTAATTTAGAAATACAGTAGCTGATTTAAACCGTAATAAAGATGACTATAAAGATCAACCACTGTGGCCCCTAACTACCTCACTGTACCTATACCTCACTACCTCACTGTACCACTATCTCACTCTACCTCACTACCTCACTGTACCACTATCTCACTACCTCACTACCTCACTGTACCACTATCTCACTACCTCACTACCTCACTGTACCACTATCTCACTACCTCACTACCTCACTGTACCACTATCTCACTACCTCACTACCTCACTGTACCACTATCTCACTCTACCTCACTGTAACACTATCTCACTCTACCTCACTGTACCACTATCTCACTCTACCTCACTAACTCACTGTACCACTATCTCACTCTACCTCAATGCACCTATACCTCACTACCTCACTGTACCACTATCTCACTCTACCTAACTACCTCACTGTACCACTATCTCACTCTACCTCACTACCTCACTGTACCACTATCTCACTCTACCTCACTACCTCACTGTACCACTATCTCACTCTACCTAACTACCTCACTGTACCACTATCTCACTCTACCTCACTGCACCACTACCTAACTACCTCACTCTACCTCACTACCTCACTGTACCTATAACTCATTGTACCACTACGTCACTACCTCACTGTACCTCTACCTCACTGTACCTCTACCTCACTCTACCTCACTACCTCACTGTACCTCTACCTCACTGTACCACTACGTCACTACCTAACTACCTCACTGTACCACTATCTCACTCTACCTCCTCACTGTACCTCTACCTCACTGCCTCACTGTACCTCTACCTCACTCAACCTAACTACCTCCCTGTACCTCTGCCTCACTCTACCGCACTACCTCACTGTACTGTACCTCTACTTCACTCTCTCCTCTTGGCATGACAATGGAGATGCCCAATGAGTATAGTCTAGCCCTCACTCTACTTACACAACCACTACAGTAAACGGAAGCTGTCTCACATTAATCGTTAACGTCTTAATCGTTCACATCTTTGCCCTTTTAGGGCGGCAGATGCCGGTTGGTTTCCGAGCACAAACGGGGGTAGAGAGACCAGGAACACAGTGGGGGGTCGGTGAGCTGGCAGACAGTGCAATTAACATTTGAGTCACCTCGTGTCATTAACAGCTCATTGTAGCCCAGATCTCATGCTGTGCTTGAATCACACGCAAACTGAGGCTGATCACAACTGACTGCACCATCGGCCCTGATGGGAGCTAGCCATCAGTCCTCTATCAACACCTCTGACCCACACACACACACACACACACACACACACACACACTAGCACACACACACACACACACACACACACACACACACACTCACACACCAGCACACATAAACACACCATGCACACAAACACACACAAACACATCATACACACACACACACTTGTATTTGTTTGGACCTGAAATGCCACATTTAGGGCTAATATGTTTGATGTCAATCAGGCACTGGGACACTTTGTGTCCACCTGTCAGTATGAACTCAGGACTTCAGGACCGACATCAGTGCATGATGGGCAGCAGGACATTGTCTTGTTCTTGTGACCGTGCCAGGACTCATGACCTTATCCAGCTCCTCTCCGTTGACACCTCCTACTTCCCCCCCTCCTGCTCCTGCCCCTGCGCACATCATCATCAGCCAATCACATCGCTGTGTTGGACTTAGAGCTGAGGATGTTTGAGGATGAAGAAACCCTATATATTAGAGTCTCCAGTGTTATATATCATTTGAACAGCAGTCAGTATAGTATATTCACGTGTGGATTTTACGAGCTGTCTCTGTTTCCAAGTTGAGACACCTGCCCCCCTCCCCTTTTTTTATACGCGGAAGAGCCACCATCGTTGTTGAACAGTCATATTTTATAGACAGTGTTGGTATAAATCGGTATTTTTGCGCCGAGCTGATAGCAGAGGCCAGAGCAGGTTTGCAGGCAGAGATGCTGTGGTCCAGACTGCCGGTTCTGGTTCTGCTGGTGGCGCTGTCCTCGTCGGCGCTGCTGATGGCGGACAGCGCCGCTCCGCACAGAGACGCACCGACGGACCCGCTAAGGCCCGGCAGAACCCAGGGCAACGAGGTGAGTGACGGGTCGCCGGTCTGGATGGGATTTGATGTGGGTGGTTCTGTTCATTCTGTGAGTATTTGACCGTGTAGAAGAAGCGATGAGTTATAAGAAGACTAAACATTAAGTCTACTTCAGCCTACCTATGAAATACAACCACGGTTCAGTTGATTTGAACGTGTTTGTTCCAGGAGATTGTTCACAACTTGAAGTAACGTGGACTACTCTTTGAACAGAGGTTGAATCATGCTACTCTTTGAACAGAGGTTGAATCATGCTACTCTTTGAACAGAGGTTGAATCATGCTACTCTTTGAACAGAGGTTGAATCATGCTACTCTCTGAACAGAGAAGTTGAATCACGCTACTCTGAACAGAGAAGTTGAATCATGCTGTATGGATGTGGTCCTAAAAAATACAATATGGTTTTGTTGTTCGTTAAATCGTTCTGAGAATTCTGCCTCTCTTCTTCTAGGACCTCTCGCTCTTACTGAAGTTCATGGCCCAGCTGGGGTCAGTGGGGGAGAACGAGGTGCTAGCTGACGGCGCGGATGAGTCTGGGGTCCGGGAGGAGGTGGCGAGGCGTCAGCTGGCCTTGTCCCAGCGAGAGCGCAAGGCGGGCTGCCGGAACTTCTTCTGGAAGTCGTTCACCTCATGTTAACAGATCGTTAGAAGACCCTCAGTATTCCTTGTATGTCACACAACACAACATAAAATATGATAATTATTTTGCACTATTCATTCAAAATGCCTCAGAACGTTATAAGATCTTTTCCCTCGTCTTTGGGGGCTCTTAACTTCAGTTTTGGTTTGAGACAGTCATGTGGTCTTGCACCGTAGAAGACTTAAAGGCTTGTCAGCCAGGGGCTGGATTTTGGGAGAGGAAGTATGGACGCGACTTTGGGATCTCAAAGACAACGGCGGTTGGCTCCGGTGCAAAAGCCGACTTCATTGAACCTTGAGGGAAAAGAGCAGTCAAACTCGTTTTAATATTGAGGTTGCTGAATAAAAATGTGTTTTCTGTTGTTTCTCGGGATAGATGCTATTGGTTTCATTTCTTTTCAAAATCAAAACAAACTTGGCATAATTGTGTGAACATCAAACATTTTTTGGGGCAGGGTGTGCAAAGTGAAAAAGGTACACAAAGCTACTGTGTAGTTTGCTGGAAAAAAACCAGATGGTTTATTGTTTTGACTCGCTATGTAGTTACTACAATCTTGGAACAAATGCAGGTGCACCCAACATGCACACACGCACATGGCCATTCATTCATAAATGCACACAAAGACCTGAATCCACCCAACACACAGATAGGTCTGCAGTACCAAAGGGTTTGAACTGCCAATCAATCCGGTTAACAACATAACTTTGTTTTTTTCAGCCATGGGTGCCACACATTTGAATAATGGTGCCACCAAACTGCACCTTAAAGAAATTGGGAAATGGTTCACAAAAGAAAGCTTTAACTCATAATAAGAAACATTGCGTTGGCAATTAAATCATCATGTGCTTCGTTTGCAATATGACACTTTTGAACAGGCCTATATAGCGTTCCTACTGAAAACCTACTTGATGACCATGCTCAATACCACAGATCAACACAACATGAACAACATGAGGAAAATAAATAAACAACTGACAAAATGCAAGTCCCAGGGTTCCGCACAGAAGAACTCAACTTCATTTCAGTTAAATTGTGCTGACTGACCACAGCTCGAGAGTACGGTCAGGTAATGTAACAAAACAAGACCCAAAACAAAACAACAATAAAAGGAAAAAGGAAATATTTGGAGTCAAGATGTCTGACTAAAGATCCTCTGTCTGGAAAACACATTCTGGTTAGAGAGGCTGACGGGTAATGAGCTTCAGAATAAGGATGAGCAGAAAGCAAACTTCTTACTAAGGTCTCCACAAGAAATAACACACAAAAGGACGTTTTCCTCAATCAGCCACCGTGTCGGGTGAGCCCCCTGGAGCAGGGTGGGTGTGGAGCAGGGTGGGTGTGGAGCAGGGTGGGTGAGCCCCCTGGAGCAGGGTGGGTGTGGAGCAGGGTGGGTGTGGAGCAGGGTGGGTGAGCCCCCTGGAGCAGGGTGGGTGAGCCCCCTGGAGCAGGGTGGGTGTGGAGCAGGGTGGGTGAGCCCCCTGGAGCAGGGTGGGTGTGGAGCAGGGTGGGTGAGCCCCCTGGAGCAGGGTGGGTGAGCCCCCTGGAGCAGGGTGGGTGAGCCCCCTGGAGCAGGGTGGGTGAGCCCCCTGGAGCAGGGGGGGTGAGCCCCCTGGAGCAGGGGGGGTGAGCCCCCTGGAGCAGGGGGGGTGAGGGTGGGTGAGCCCCCTGGAGCAGGTGGGCGGGCCCTTCATCAGGGGGGGCGGGCCCTTCATTGCACCTTCATCTTCAACGTAACAGTCAAGTATCACATCAGCAACAAAATTAGTTTTCAAATCAAAACATTTTTTCTAAATGAAACGTGAGGAAAAATCAATCGTAAGCGCATTGAGTGGTGTGCCTTGCAAATGAAAGTTGAAATAAAGTTGAAAGAAAGGACAATATTATGGATTTAGCTGGTATGACGATAGCAATAATATACCCTGAAATGCAGTACCAATTCCTGTTTGTTATCCCCCAAAAAACAGATTCTATGGAACCATATTAATAGTATTCTGTCCTTTGAAAATGAAAATGTGGACTTGTTTTAACATCCTGTACTACAGAACACATTTTTCTTCCAAAGTATTTTAACTAACAATCTTCTGTCTACTCTTTCGTCCTACAAATGTCTTATTCACACACAACTCGTCCCATCTGAACCTCCCTGCTCTCCCCTCAATCACACCTGTCCCTCTCAGCATCCTGAAGCTCATAGATCCCACTGATCTGGTACAATGTGCTTTGTGATGTGAGGCCGTTCAGTCCGGCTGACTTGTAGAGATTCACAAGAAACCATTGAGAATGTGCAGGGGGTTAGTGCAGCCCCTGCTGCCTGCAGATCAGGGGACTTATTCAGTACTTATTCAGTACTTATTCAGTACTTACTCAGTACTTACTCAGTACTTATTCAGTACTTATTCAGTACTTACTCAGTACTTATACAGAACTCAGAAGGGACTGGAGCTTAGAGAAGGGA
>NC_140250.1:83192-91412 GCF_949987555.1 Borostomias antarcticus | reverse complement strand
CTCCTCTGGCCTCGGTGCTGACCCCTGCTGGAGAGAAAGTGGAACTTGCTTCAAAAACACCACTCATTTAGAGGCCAGATCATTCAAATGAATAGGATGGACAGGGAGTTTGCCCTCAGAGTGGGCTCGATGTGATGGCTTTGACCTTTGAACCCACTTGACCCTTACCTTGCCAGGCTGATAGGTGGGACTGGAACCCAGCCCCGAGCCCGACTGGTGCATCTCCGGACCTCTCTTGGGCATGGGGCCCTGGTTGGCTCTTCCTCCAGACCCAGCGTTGGGGCCCCCCTTGTACCCGGCCTCCGAGTGCAGGTCCTGGGCCTGGGAGGCGGGGTGGGGAGGGTGCCAGCCCTGGGGCGCCGTCTGGGGCGGGGGCCGCGAGGCGTGCTGGCGCGGAGGGGGGGGGGTGTAGGCCTGCTCCGCCTGCCGGCCCGTCTGGGAGTAGGTGACGGGCTGGGCCGTCTTCACCTGGACGCTGAAGCGAGGCCCGGTGGGCGTGGAGGCCGTGGTGTAGGAGGCGGGGACAGGCTGGGGGTAGGAGGCGGGGACAGGCTGGGGGTAGGAGGCGGGGACAGGCTGGGGGTAGGGCTTGGGGGAGGAGGTGGGTACAGGCTGGGGGTAGGGCTTGGGGGTGGGGGTGGGGGTGTAGGAGTAGTCCTGCTGGTGGGGGTTGGGGTACTGGGCCACCTGGTGGTCGTTGGGGTAGGGGGGCGCCGGGTGGTACTGGCTCTGGGGGTGGGGGGGTAGCCCATGGACGGCCTGCCCAGAGAAGGCGCTCTGCTCTGGGCGGAGGATTTGTAGCGCTCCCCTGAGAGGTGTGCGATGCAAGGCACGTTGTCGTACAGCTGCAGAAAGAAGGCAGCAGCCGTCAAAATCTAGCTTTTCCTGAACGTAATAATCACAGAGTGACTGATACGAATCTAATCTTGTGGCACAGGCCAGCAGTGATATGCTTAAAGAGATCGTTCCCAAGTGTCCTCTACAGCAGGTTTCCCAGCCTGGGGTCCAGGTCCCCCTTAGGGGGGCGCCAGCGATGGCAGGGGGGGCGCCAGGCCCCAGACAATTTGAGGCCTTAATATTAGATAGACAAATATTTGTCAAAGAATCATGTTGTTGACATGTCACACAGCAATTTTATCAAAATGCATGATTATATCTAATGAAGGGCCAAAAAGCCTTGTATTTACGGCACTACAATACTATATAAATTCAACAAATAAATCTGAGACTATGAATCATGTCAACATTAATATTACTGCTACACTGGTGAAGCACTTCATTGTACCCTCACTTACACCTGATGGAATCTGCGCATATGAACGCACACAGACTGGACATATGAACACACACAGACTGGACGTTCACACACAGACTGGACATATGAACACACACAGACTGGACGTTCACACACAGACTGGACATATGAACACACACAGACTGGACGTTCACACACAGACTGGACATATGAACACACACAGACTGGACGTTCACACACAGACTGGACATATGAACACACACAGACTGGACGTTCACACACAGACTGGACATATGAACACACACAGACTGGACATATGAACGCACACAGACTGGACATATGAACACACACAGACTGGACATATGAACACACACAGACTGGACGTTCACACACAGACTGGACGTTCACACACAGACTGGACGTTCACACACAGACAGCAAATTCCATCAAGGGTAAGTGGGGGGCTTTGGGGAAGAGAGGTTGGGGACCCCTGCTCTACCGTCCCGTACCCGTGTGTTGGGGTTCTGAGGTGTTCTCTAGTCCCGTACCTGTGTGTTGGGGTTCTGAGGTGTTCTAGTCCCGTACCCGTGTGTTGGGGTTCTGAGGTGTTCTCTAGTCATGTACCTGTGTGTTGGGGTTCTGAGGTGTTCTCTAGTCCCGTACCTGTGTGTTGGGGTTCTGAGGTGTTCTAGTCCTGTACCTGTGTGTTGGGGTTCTGAGGTGTTCTAGTCCCGTACCTGTGTGTTGGGGTTCTGAGGTGTTCTCTAGTCCTGTACCTGTGTGTTGGGGTTCTGAGGTGTTCCTTAGTCCCGTACCTGTGTGTTGGGGTTCTGAGGTGTTCTCTAGTCCTGTACCTGTGTGTTGGGGTTCTGAGGTGTTCTAGTCCCGTACCTGTGTGTTGGGGTTCTGAGGTGTTCTCTAGTCCTGTACCTGTGTGTTGGGGTTCTGAGGTGTTCTAGTCCCGTACCTGTGTGTTGGGGTTCTGAGGTGTTCTAGTCCTGTACCTGTGTGTTGGGGTTCTGAGGTGTTCTCTAGTCCCGTACCTGTGTGTTGGGGTTCTGAGGTGTTCTCTAGTCCTGTACCTGTGTGTTGGGGTTCTGAGGTGTTCTCTAGTCCCGTACCTGTGTGTTGGGGTTCTGTGGGCTGCTGTCCAGGTCGGCCAGCATGCTGGTCAGAGAGTCGATCTCCGCGTCGATGTTGGAGTGATGACCGCCCGGCTTCTCTGGGCCACGGCGCTGAACGTCAGGGGGACATCGTTAACACGTCAGAGGGACATCGTTAACACGTCAGGGGGACATCGTTAACACGTCAGAGGGACATCGTTAACACGTCAGGGGGACATCTTTAACACGTCAGGGGGACAGAGGAAGGCCTCCAACGCGCCAGGACCACGTAAATACGCATCACGTTGTCATTTGCTTTCCAAGATTCTGCCAACAAGGGCCGCTTAAAATGACTCATTCACATTCTAACAGCATCTACCAGCTCAGTGGCCTTGTGGTTTGAGTGTCCGGCCTGAGACTGGGAGGTCAGGAGTTCGATCCCCGGCCGAGTCATACCAAAGACTATAAAAATGGTACCCATTGCCTCCCTGCTTGGGCACTCGGCATCCAGGGTTGGATTGGGGGTAAGTCCTACTGTAGGTAGGTACTAGAGTCATGTCCAGGGGGTACTTGTACATCATGTTGCCTCACGACCACTAGGCCCGAGATACATTGGTTCTCAAAAAAGGCTTTCTTACTTCCATCCTCACAGCTGTGCACTCACCATTAACTCACCATTAACTCACCACTCACCATTAACTCACCACTCACCATTAACTCACCATTAACCATTCACCACTCACCATTAACTCACCACTCACCATTAACTCACCACTCACCATTAACTCACCATTAACTCATAGCTGTCCATGTTGCTCCAGTTGCGCTCGTCTTTGTGCCCCTGATAATAGAGGTCGTTGGATGGATGTGTAACGGGCCCTCCTGAAGGACACACACACACACAAACAACATGATATTCAACACACGCAACAACATGATATTCAACACACGCAACAACAACATGATATTCAACACACACACAAACAACATGATATTCAACACACGCAACAACAACATGATATTCAACACACGCAACAACAACATGATATTCAACACACGCAACAACAACATGATATTCAACACACGCAATGATACATTCAATCTTATGAGTGCAGATTCTACCATGCCTTATTGAAATTACATGAAACTAGCCAATCAGAGCCAGACCCGTTGTGGCAACTTTGCAGGCGGCCATGTTGGTACCTGTGGGTCCGGTAGCCATGTATCGAGTGGCTCCTCCTCCTCTTCCTCCCCCTCCTCCGTTTTGGTCATAGACGGCGTATTTGGGCCGAGGGTCGGAGGAGGCCTTCTTATTGGGCAGGGCGTAGATGGCGGCTCCGCTGTGGGACATCTGGGGGGCAGGTCTCTCTGGGCTACCCAGAGTCCTCGGGGGCAGCCAGGTGGGACCGGACATGTCCCGGGGTTCCTGTCAAACCCACGAAGGAGACGGGTTTGGTCACACAGACGTTTGGTCATCTGAGAGACTTTGCGAGAGGAAATTCTATGTTGTTTACATTTGGAAGACACACATTACAAGGGCGCTTGAAAATTAGCCCTCGCCACAAAGGGACAGTTGTTGTGTATAGAATTGATGATTTTATCAAGAGAATGAGTCCAGTGTTTTGCTCTTCTGACCCTGCATGCCAGAGTGCCGTGGTCATGGACTGGGTGTGTGTTCTGTCACAGGCTAAACGCTGGAAACCAAGAGATGCTACCTTGGCTAAGATACAGTTTCCTATGGCAACCAAGCCAAACTGCTTGAACAATAGACTTATAGTTGAGAAGCAGGAAGACAGCTATTCCCTATGGCGAGGGGATTTCCAGCACAGGAGCACAGCTACAACACACACGAACACACACACACACACACACACAGTAAGAGAAACAAACACACACACACACAGTAATCCCACAGGTGCGGACCCCGCTAGTCCCATGGTTACCCCGCACCAGTATCCATCCACCACAATAGTTATTGTCACCGTCGTTTCCACTCGACTCTAAATGATTCTGAATGAAGTTGCTACAACAACAGCAGGGCAGGAAATATTGTGTAATTGCGTGTCTTTCTGCTAAAGCACCTGGTCCACAAACAATATCCATGACACAATGGAACAATAACAACACTGGTAGACAGCGGATGAGAAGGAGGTCTGAAATATGGACACAATAATAAGAGGCTTATTTCTGACAAGGCAGAAGAAGACGTAGCTATAGAAAACAAAAGGGATGCATACCTTCCACTTTGTCTGATAGCCCTATCATTATACCTCGCAAGATAACCCCTCTTCAATAGGCTAACCCCTCTTCAACAGGCTAGCCAGCTCACTTTCCCTGAAGGGCTGGTCTATAATGTGTTCTAGTTTCTCATCAGAGTCCTAGTCTCCCGTCTCATCCATGCTCACTGTCACACCCAGAAGGGACGTCTGCTCTGCCCCGACTGACCTGATTTCAACCCTCTAAACCCGGCTGAGCACACACTCAAATCCGAGGATTGGTGGGCCGGAAAATTCATCACAGCGGCCTTTTCATTCTGGGATTCAAACTATTTGCCTAAGATGGATTTGCAAGAGCAAGTACTCGCCTACTAGCCTACTAGCCTACTAGCCTGCTTAGACATCGTAGGCTACAACCGGCAATCTGACTTGATAAAGAGAAACACAGCTTGATTCAGACGAACTGTCAAACTCAAATGAATGAGAGAGAGAGCGCGACAGTAGCAACTTCCATTCGGCTCTGTTCCATGCCACTGTTACATCTCTGTTAATCACTGTTACATCTCTGTTAATCACTGTTACATCTCTGTTAATCACTGTTACATCTCTGTTAATCACTGTTACATCTCTGTTCCATGCCACTGTATATTGTCGCAATGTAAGGCGACAAACATCCGGGTAATCAGAAAAGGACGTGCAGCCTGATAAACAATGGAACCAACGTCGACTCGGACTTTACCTTCAAAATCCTGAATCTCTCTGTCGCCTCGCCTTCTCACTCATCTGCAACATGAAAAACCCGGTTAGACCGACGTGCTACCAGTCAGTCCTCCCAGCCAGTCCTGGATCAGTCAGTCAGTCCTGGATCAGTCAGTCCTGGATCAGTCAGTCAGTCCTGGATCAGCCAGTCCTGGATCAGCATGTCAGTCCTCCCAGTCAGTCCTGGATCAGTCAGTCAGTCCTGGATCAGTCAGTCCTGGATCAGCATGTCAGTCCTGGATCAGCATGCTGTGGTTTAACTGAGGGCTGAGAAGTGGAAAATAAAGAGAAGTGCGCTGTAGTCAGGTTTCAGTCTGTTTCCAGTCTGCAGAGCTGCTAGTTACCATGTGCAGAAATGCATTTTCATGAACATGTTGCCCGTCCTTTCTGGTTCGTCTAAAATAGTTTGTAGCGCCACTGTATAAAATAAACAGTAATCATCTTAAAGCGTTATGATAGACAGACAAGTACAGCAATTAACGTAATGATCGGGTTGTTTACTTAATGATCGGGTTGTTTACTTAATGATCGGGTTGTTTACTTGTTTGGAACAAAAACAGCGACTCGACTCTGCTGTTATCAAACATTACGATAAAGAGATAACTTGTTGCACGCAAACCACAAACGCTTCATCGATTTGATAGGCTATAATCATACAGGAGAAAGTAGGCTGTAATAAAAGTTATTGTAAAATGACTTTCTTTTCAAATCTAATGTGGTTAACCTACTTTCTCCTGGATCCTGCGCGTCACGGGCCTCACGTCACTACATTCCAAACGCGTGACGTCGCCTCGCCGTGGTGGGAGAGCGTTCTGCCCAAATATGCATCTTCAGCTCCCAGGGAAAGTTCACCTCAAAACACTTTAATAAAAGCCTAATTGTAGGCTATAGATAAGATATTTACAGTAATTGTATTTGGGTTAAAATGAGAAATAAAATCAATTCGGCTAATTGTAGCCTATTCAATGCATAGCCAAGTATAGCCAATCCTTTAAAGGTGCAGTAGAATAGAATAGAATAGAATAGAATAATAAAATAGAAAGTGTATTTTCGCTATCCAGTACAGGTACAGGTAGCCTACAGTGGAATTCTTGTTATTGATTGTCCTTACAATATCTTATCAGCACTAATCAATTCCTCATTCCAGTCCAAGGTATGCAGCCAGACATAAGGTTCCCAATCTGGCATCTGTAGTCTAGCAGCCTATCAAAACCATCCTCATCTACTAATTCCGTCCAATCATGGAGGACTGTGACTGTGTCCGTAATACAGGCAGTGCAATTAATAACATTCTAGCATACAGTTGTACTGTAGTCTGTAGATCTGGCAGAAATGGAATGTATGTTTTAATTAGTCTGTAATCCCATGAAAACAAGAAAAAATATTTTTTCGTTCCCTTAGATGAGCTCTTTATTGGGAGAGGGTCCTTCCTGAGCCCCCAGGAACAGGTCAGAGGGCTGCAGTGATTTTGGCGCAGTGGCCAAGCTCAGTATTGCAGGTCACGTGACACCATGGGGCCAAAATAAACTTTTTTCCCTCTTTATACGTCTGGGGAAAGAAAGCAAACATGTTCTGGGCGTCACTCAGTCTAAAACCACTCTTTAAATGATCCAGTTTTATGTCATTTGGTCCATTTTTCTTTAGAAGCCAAGAGAGCCGGAGTTACTGCTGGTCTCTCTCCCCATGTGTGTCTACAGGCAGCAGCGCTGGTCTCTCTCTGTCCCCATGTGTGTCTACAGGCAGCAGCGCTGGTCTCTCTCTGTCCCCATGTGTGTCTACAGGCAGCAGCGCTGGTCTCTCTCTGTCCCCATGTGTGTCTACAGGCAGCAGCGCTGGTCTCTCTCTGTCCCCATGTGTGTCTACAGGCAGCAGCGCTGGTCTCTCTCTGTCCCCATGTGTGTCTACAGGCAGCAGCGCTGGTCTCTCTCTGTCCCCATGTGTGTCTACAGGCAGCAGCGCTGGTCTCTGGGAAGGGAATGTCTACAGGGCCAAAAAAACACTACTGCACATGTGCGGTGGGAAGCAGGACATGAGTAGCAGGAAGTGTGGAAACCTTATCAGCGTATGCGCTGGGTGGGCAACTTTCATTAGAATGAATGGGCGGCCATCTTTCAATGCCGGTTTGCCGCATCCACTTCTTTTAATACATCCTGGTCCTTTCACGGAGGCCGCCATGTTGCACCATATCATATTATTCAGCTGGTTGTAATCTGCATTCTCACCACTAGATAGGGCCAAACATCACACACTGCACCTTTAAGCCCCAAAAATGTAAATCCGCATTGTAGGCTGTAGGCTACTCGCTAATGCAGTTATCACTGTTAAAATGGATAGTCAATTTAGGTGTGAATGTTAGTAAATTTGAAATATCAGGACGCGGAGCTGGAGGATCTTCCAATGGCGTCATGGATGGCGACTTCGGTGTATTGGTGCGTATTGTTCTCTCTCGTTATTGTGTTTTGCTCTGTCCTGTCAATCAATCAATCAATCAAAGCTTTATCGGTCCTGTCCTGCCCACTGAGTTTATCATCATGCACCAACAGACCAAAGCAAATTCCTCTTATGTATAAACCTACTTGAATAAATGAATGTGATTGTGACATTAGGCCAGACATGACAGGAATCTGCTCAGTAGTCAACATGGAAAGGCTTGGATGAATCTTTTCTCTTTCTGAACGGTAAGAATCGACTCAGAATTGATTCCCATGATTCAGTCATTGCCAGTGGGCCTGAGAAAGGCCTTCTCTAAAGGTTTCTTGTAGGACCTGTAACTGGTCTGTGTTATGTACTGTATGTATGTGGGACAGCCTACATACCGGTGTATAATAGACAAACACTAAACCACAACACACACACACACACAAACACACACACACATACGCTATCT
>NC_140250.1:60692-68192 GCF_949987555.1 Borostomias antarcticus | reverse complement strand
TAAACCATCCAGTTCTCTCCCTCCCTTCCTCCCTCCCTCTCTCTCCTTCCCTCCCTCTCTCTTCCTCCCTTCCTCCCTCCCTCTCTCTTCCTCCCTCCCTTCCTCCCTCCCTCTCTCTTCCTCCCTCCCTCCCTCCCTCCCTCCCTCCCTCCCTCCCTCCCTCCCTCCCTCCCTCCCTCTCTCTTCCTCCCTTCCTCCCTCCCTCTCTCTTCCTCCCTTCCTCCCTCCCTCTCTCTTCCTCCCCTTCCTCCCTCCCTCTCTCTTCCTCCCTTCCTCCCTCCCTCTCTCTCTCTTCCTCTCATCCCTCCATCCCCCAGACTTCCTTCCTCTCAGTAGTTCCCCTCCTTACCCCTGACCCATGCCTGGTCCGGCCCCCTGACCCCTGACCCCTGCCTGGTCCGGCCCCTGAGCTCGTGGACTCGTAGGTCTGTCTTTGGGTGTTGGTTGGTGAGGGTGGGAACAATGGGCTCTAGGCACCTGTTTCCGGTGAACTTGAATGTGGAGCGCACACTCTGCCCACGGCCCCGCAGCCTGTGTGAGCAGCAGCTTCCTGAGTGGGGGAGGGAGGTGTGTGTGTGTGCGTGTGCGTGTGTGTGTGTGTGTGTGTGCGTGTGTGGCGGGCCGTCTCTCTCTCTCTCTCTCTCTCATCCATGCTTCCTGCTCCTGGTGAGTGGTGAGTGCTGCTGGTGGAGCTCATTGTCTGAGAGGGAAACCATGGAGGGTGAGGGGACTTTCCAGACCGCGTGCACACACATGTGCACACACACACACACACGCACGCACGCACGCACGCACACACACACACACACACACACACACACACACACACAGGATGCCTTGCTTGGACCTTTATAATATAATATAATTAATGTTCACAGTCGGATGGTGTTTGCTCAGTCAACTATGGCTCTATCAGGCTGAATTGTTTAAAGATAATTCGGTTGCGTTGGTTTGGCTCCATCTAGCGGCCGTTCTTACAAACTGTGGGTTTTCAGTTCGCCTTAATTGCAGCTTGTAGGCCAGTATATTGTCAGTATATTATCAGTATATTGTCAGTATATTGTCAGTATATTGTCCTTGTGAATCAGCACGGTGAGAGCTTACATTTCAATACTGTGGTGTTTATCTTCACGGTGATAATGATAATAACCATGATAATACGACAGTGTGGCTATTGTGACTTTTTAGGAACGCGATGAAAAGATGACAGGAAACGAAAGGCGAGCCAGGCTGGGCTGACGGGTGAGTCACGTCCTCATTACGTCCCATAAAACGAAAGAGATCAATAGAAGGTTTAGGTTTCCTTTTTATTCACCGATTCCGTCGTCCGTGCCATCGATATATCCATAGTTGCGCTATTATTCTCTCAAGGCCAGCATCCTGATCCTGTGCTGCCTCTTCAACGTGTGTCCGTGAAGCGGATGGCTTTAGGCTGTGTGTCAGATGCTCAGTGTTGTCATCTCAGTGTTGTCATCTCAGTGTTGTCATCTCAGTGTTGTCATCTCAGTGTTGTCATCTCAGTGTTGTCATCTCAGTGTTGTCATCTCCATGGTTGTCAATCGCTCATTGGTGTCCCGGCCGGTTGGACAGGGCGTAGGTGTCCCGCTGGCAACCAAACAATAGATCTTAAATAATCATCTTATTACCACCATGCCGCCATCGTGTCGCCCGGTTAACAACAGCTCTGCTTCCTGGTCCAAGTCTGGCTGGTCCAGAGAAAGAGGATTCCTGGTCCAAGTCTGGCTGGTCCAGAGAAAGAGGATTCCTGGTCCAAGTCTGGCTGGTCCAGAGAGAGAGGATTCCTGGTCCAAGTCTGGCTGGTCCAGAGAAAGAGGATTCCTGATAAGAAGGGGACCACGTGACCTTTCATCAGCCCCTATCGCACACAGCCCTTTAGTGTATTTTCCAAGTAATTGCATTTCATATTTTATATTCTTATAGTCTATAAAGGGATTGAATGTCATATGATCACAAATCTGTCTATTGCTGTCGACCTCAGATAATCCTCTTAATTGTTCACAGTAACTTTTGATCAAGTGAAAGGGACGGTAGAGGTGGTGGCTGTGGATATTGTCACGTGAAGTGAACAATAAAGTTAACCGGTCCTCTTCCAAGCAGTTAAGCTATGCGCATGCGCGACCCTGTATGCATGTGTTATGGACTGAATGGAAAACGGTGTTTCTAGCGTATGAACACGCCACAGATATAACCTGTAAAAACCACATCTAGATCACATTAGTCTGTCCTATCAGCAGATCCACTGCAACGAGAAAACAGTCCCGATGCGTGGTTGTTGTGCGCATGTCCGCTGACGATCCCTCCGGATTCGGACCCGTTCATTGGGAAGCTGTCAAGTGAGTTGCGCTCTGAAAGATGTTCAGTTGTTAAACTGAACCTGTTGTGTTCAGTCTGTCCGAGGCTCGCAGACCGGCTGCTTCAGATCCTCCACTCAACCTGGGATCATTTAGGTGGGGTAGGTAATATAACCTGTTTCATTTATAATCTATATTATTCAACATAATAGAAATTGTGATTGACGCGCCATATGGTGACATCAATAACTTCACTCTTAGAAAACATGTTATTATAACCATGTGTGTTTGGTTAGGCTAAGGACAATATAACACATCTGTGTGTTTGGTTAACATCTGTTCTAAGAGAAGATTCGTCTCTCATTCATGGCGCTTGTGTTCAGTTTGACCACCTTTATGTTGAGATCTTGATGTTGAATCTCAGGTTGATAAGGTGTGATGGTGTAATGGGCTCAGAGTGGTCATGGATGGATTGGAGGGCAGATGGACGGTAGAACCACTTATTTACTGGGGAAATTGTAGGACATTTAAAAAAAAAAAAAAAAAAATCCGTGCAGACTTGGTGCCTGTGTGTAAATCATCTTAATGTTGAAGACCTTGACATTTGGCTGTAGGCTTATTAAATCACAATCTGTGTCATCAGAGCAGAGAGACACGATCTGGGGCATTTCCTATTAGAGAGATGTGACCTTTAACCCTTACCTGTAGGAGGGAATGTGGGTGTTTCAGCACTGGTGAAACCACAGCAAAGGTTGGAAATGCAGAATATACATACATATATCCTACATCCTACATCCTACATCCTACATCCTACATCCTACACCACATATGCCTACATTTATGTAGGTATAAAACAGAACAAGGAATACATCCATACACAGCCAGCATGTGTAAAATATAGAATACATAGGCCCTACATACATACATACATACATACACACACACACACACACACACACACACACACTCACACACACACACACACACACACACACACACACACACACACACACACACGTACATACATACTGTACATACATACACACACACACACACACACACACATACATACATACACACATACAGTAGGCTACATAGATACAGACTGTACAGATAAGATATGGATGATATTTATTATACATAGATATGTATTGTATAGATACGATGTCACAGAATGTTCTGTTATTGTAAATGTTGTGTTTGTTGCCCTGGCAGCTCCAGCCGTGTGTTAATATTATACAGGCCCCTCTGAAGAGGGTTAGGGTTAGGACAGGGTTAGGACAGGGTTAGGACAGGGTTAGGACAGGGTTAGGACAGGGTTAGGGTTAGGACAGGGTTAGGACAGGGTTAGGACAGGGTTAGGACAGGGTTAGGACAGGGTTAGGGTTAGGACAGGGTTAGGACAGGGTTAGGACAGGGTTAGGACAGGGTTAGGGCAGGGTTAGGGTTAGGACAGGGTTAGGACAGGGTTAGGGCAGGGTTAGGGTTAGGACAGGGTTAGGACAGGGTTAGGACAGGGTAAGGGTTAGGGCAGGGTTAGGGTTAGGGCAGAGTTAGGGTTAGGGCAGGGTTAGGGTGAGGACAGGGTTAGGGTTAGGACAGGGTTAGGACAGGGTTAGGACAGGGTAAGGGTTAGGGCAGGGTTAGGGTTAGGGCAGAGTTAGGGTTAGGGCAGGGTTAGGGTGAGGACAGGGTTAGGGTTAGGACAGGGTTAGGGTGAGGACAGGGTTAGGGTTAGGACAGGGTTAGGGTTAGGACAGGTTTAGGGTGAGGACAGGGTTAGGACAGGGTTAGGGTTAGGACAGGTTTAGGGTGAGGACAGGGTTAGGGTTAGGACAGGGTTAGGGTTAGGGCAGGGTTAGGGTTAGGACAGGGTTAGGGTGAGGACAGGGTTAGGGTTAGGACAGGGTTAGGATAGGGTTAGGGTTAGGGCAGGGTTAGGGTGAGGACAGGGTTAGGGTTAGGACAGGGTTAGGGCAGGGTTAGGGTGAGGACAGGGTTAGGGTTAGGGTTAGGGTTAGGGCAGGGTTAGGGTTAGGACAGGGTTAGGGCAGGGTTAGGGTTAGGGTTAGGACAGGGTTAGGGTTAGGACAGGGTTAGGGTTAGGACAGGGTTAGGGTGAGGACAGGGTTAGGGTTAGGGCAGGGTTAGGGTGAGGACAGGGTTAGGGCAGGGTTAGGACAGGGTTAGGGTTAGGACAGGGTTAGGGTGAGGACAGGGTTAGGGTTAGGGCAGGGTTAGGACAGGGTTAGGGTTAGGACAGGGTTAGGGCAGGGTTAGGGTTAGGGTTAGGACAGGGTTAGGGTTAGGACAGGGTTAGGGTGAGGACAGGGTTAGGACAGGGTTAGGGTTAGGACAGGGTTAGGGTTAGGACAGGGTTAGGGTTAGAAGCTCAGAAGAGCCAGAGGAGAGTGGAGAGTCCAGAGGGACGACGCAGTCTTTCAATCATTTACTTTCTAGTTTTTTTGTTGAGCCCTTTGAACCAATCAGGTCTTTTTTTCCTCAGCGTTGTTTGAAAGTAACGTTTCCCAACTCCAGTCCTTCGGTTCCTCTAAATGATCCATTTATAGTGAAGCCCATGATGTCACAGCCTGTTACCGTCTCCCGCCACGCCACACCTAGTTCTTCACAGACTGGTTCTTTACAGACTGGTTCTTTACAGACTGGTTCTTTACAGACTGGTTCTTTGCAGACTGGTTCTCTTCAGACTGGTTCTTTACAGACTGGTTCTTTGCAGACTGGTTCTTTGCAGACTGTTTCTTTGCAGACTGGTTCTTTACAGACTGGTTCTCTTCAGACTGGTTCTTTACAGACTGGTTCTCTTCAGACTGGTTCTCTGCAGACTGGTTCTTTGCAGACTGGTTCTTTGCAGACTGGTTCTCTTCAGACTGGTTCTTTACAGACTGGTTCTTTGCAGACTGGTTCTTTGCAGACTGGTTCTCTTCAGACTGGTTCTTTACAGACTGGTTCTCTTCAGACTGGTTCTTTACAGACTGGTTCTCTGCAGACTGGTTCTCTTCAGACTGGTTCTCTGCAGACTGGTTCTTTGCAGACTGGTTCTTTGCAGACTGGTTCTTTGCAGACTGGTTCTTTACTGACTGGTTCTCTTCAGACTGGTTCTTTACAGACTGGTTCTTTGCAGACTGGTTCTCTTCAGACTGGTTCTTTACAGACTGGTTCTTTGCAGACTGGTTCTTTACAGACTGGTTCTCTTCAGACTGGTTCTTTACAGACTGGTTCTTTACAGACTGGTTCTTTACAGACTGGTTCTTTGCAGACTGGTTCACAAGCAGATACTGCACGTCTGTGACGGTCTCTCTCTCTGGGCCCAGCCAATCAGCACACAGCTAGCACAGGGTCTCTCTCTGGGCCCAGCCAATCAGCACACAGCTAGCACAGGGCTTTTTAGGGAGCAAAACCTTTAATGATCCAGAAACTGTTGTTGTTGTTGTTGTTCCAGTATCTGGTGTTTGTTTACTGTCTGGTGTTTGTTGACTGTCTCATCATGTGCTTGGGCAGCGCTTCAGATGCACCTAAAGCAGGAACAGCCAGGCTCAGTCTGGTAAATGAACCACTTATATAGCGCTTCTCCACCTTAGCGGCACTCAAAGCGCTTTACAATGGCCTCTCATTCACACACACATTCACACACCAATGGCGGTAGCTGCCATGCAAGGCGCTAACCTGCTCATTGGGAGCAATTTGGGGTTAGGTGTCTTGCTCAAGGACACTTCCACATGTGGACAGACGGAGCTGGGATTCGAACCACTGACCCTTCGATCACTGAACGACCCGCTCTACCAACTGAGCTACATTTTGTCCCTCGTTCCCTCAGCGGAGCGGTGAGCTCATCTTTTCATCAGTCGGGGTTCGTCTGGTCCCAGATCAGTCGGGGTTCGTCTGGTCCCAGATCAGTCGGGGTTCGTCTGGTCCCAGATCAGTCGGGGTTCGTCTGGTCCCAGATCAGTCGGGGTTCGTCTGGTCCCAGATCAGTCGGGGTTCGTCTGGTCCCAGATCAGTCGGGGTTCGTCTGGTCCCAGATCAGTCGGGGTTCGTCTGGTCCCAGATCAGTCGGGGTTCGTCTGGTCCCAGCTGGGAACGCGTCAGTGAAACGCTGTGTGAGCGTCTCCGGGGAAACGCTGTCGTAAAGCGGAGTGTATTTTGTAAAACATCAGTTGGTCGATCGGAAGCCTCCAGTCACGCCTGGAAGAGCAGGGGTGAGAGTCCTGTCAGTAGAACCATGTTGATGGAATAAGGAATGTTCTATGTCAGTAGAACCATGTTGATGGAATAAGGAATGTTCTATGTCAGTAGAACCACCATGTTGATGGAGTAATGTTGAGACTAACGTGCTGTTTATCTGTTCAGTGCCCAATGAGGACAGAGTGTAGTGAAGACGTGTCCTCATGACTTGAAGGAGAAGGAGATTTTATTTTTTTACATGGCTTTTATTAGTACCGGCTGTAGAAGCTCCACCCTCCAGCTAATGGCCTGGTGGAGGTTGATGACTCAGCAGAGCGGTCTGGTCAGTAGAGTCCGTCTCTCTTCTCTCGTCTCTCTTCTCTCGTCTCTCTTCTCTCCTCTCTCTTCTCTCGTCTCTCTTCTCTCGTCTCTCTTCTCTCGTCTCTCGTCTCTCTTCTCTCGTCTCTCGTCTCTCTTCTCTCTTCTCTCGTCTCTCTTCTCTCGTCTTTCTTCTCTCGTCTCTCGTCTCTCTTCTCTCGTCTCTCTTCTCTCGTCTCTCTTCTCTCGTCTCTCTTCTCTCGTCTCTCGTCTCTCGTCTCTCTTCTCTCGTCTTTCTTCTCTCGTCTCTCGTCTCTCTTCTCTCGTCTCTCTTCTCTCGTCTCTCTTCTCTCGTCTCTCGTCTCTTTTCTCTCGTCTCTCTTCTCTCTTCTCTCTTCTCTCGTCTCTCGTCTCTCGTCTCTCTTCTCTCGTCTCTCGTCTCTCTTCTCTCGTCTCTCTTCTCTCGTCTCTCGTCTCTCGTCTCTCTTCTCTCTTCTCTCGTCTCTCTTCTCTCGTCTCTCTTCTCTCGTCTCTCTTCTCTCGTCTCTCTTCTCTCGTCTCTCTTCTCTCGTCTCTCGTCTCTCTTCTCTCTTCTCTCGTCTCTCGTCTCTCGTCTCTCTTCTCTCTTCTCTCGTCTCTCTTCTCTCGTCTCTCGTCTCTCTTCTCTCGTCTCTCGTCTCTCTTCTCT
>NC_140250.1:52500-57500 GCF_949987555.1 Borostomias antarcticus | reverse complement strand
CATTGGTGTCCCGGCCGGTTGGACAGGGCGTAGGTCCCGCTGGCAACCAAACAATAGATCTTAAATAATCATCTTATTGCCACCATGCCGCCATCGTGTCGCCCGGTTAACAACAGCTCTGCTTCCTGGTCCAAGTCTGGCTGGTCCAGAGAAAGAGGATTCCTGGTCCAAGTCTGGCTGGTCCAGAGAAAGAGGATTCCTGGTCCAAGTCTGGCTGGTCCAGAGAAAGAGGATTCCTGGTCCAAGTCTGGCTGGTCCAGAGAAAGAGGATTCCTGGTCCAAGTCTGGCTGGTCCAGAGAAAGAGGATTCCTGATAAGAAGGGGACCACGTGACCTTTCATCAGCCCCTATCGCACACAGCCCTTTAGTGTATTTTCCAAGTAATTGCATTTCATATTTTATATTCTTATAGTCTATAAAGGGATTGAATGTCATATGATCACAAAACTGTCTATTGCTGTCGACCTCAGATAATCCTCTTAATTGTTCACAGTAACTTTTGATCAAGGTAAAGGGACGGTAGTGGTGGTGGCTGTGGATATTGTCACGTGAAGTGAACAATAAAGTTAACCGGTCCTCTTCCAAGCAGTTAAGCTATGCGCATGCGCGCCCCTGTATGCATGTGTTATGGACTGAATGCGGTGTTTCTAGCGTATGAACACGCCACAGATATAACCTGTAAAAACCACATCTAGATCACATTAGTCTGTCCGCATCAGCAGATCCACTGCAACGAGAAAACAGTCCCGATGCGTGGTGGTTGTGCGCATGTCCGCTGACGATCCCTCCGGATTGGAGCCGTTCATTGGGAAGCTGTCAAGTGAGTTGCGCTCTGAAAGATGTTCAGTTGTTGAACTGAACCTGTTGTGTTCAGTCTGTCCGAGGCTCGCAGACCGGCTGCTTCACAATCCTCCTCTCAACCTGGGATCATTTAGGTGGGTTAGGTAATATAACCTGTTTCATTTATAGTCTATATTATTCAACATAATAGAAATTGTGATTTCAGACGCGCCATATGGTGACATCAATAACTTCACTCTTAGAAAACATGTTATTATAACCATGTGTGTTTGGTTAGGCTAAGGACAATATAACACATCTGTGTGTTTGGTTAACATCTGTTCTAAGAGAAGATTCGTCTCTCATTCATGGCGCTTGTGTTCAGTTTGACCACCTTTATGTTGAGATCTTGATGTTGATGTTGAATCTCAGGTTGATAAGGTGTGATGGTGTAATGGGCTCAGAGTGGTTATGGATGGATTGGAGGGCAGATGGACGGTAGAACCACTTATTTACCGGGGAAATTGTAGGACATTTAAAAAAAAAATAAAATTATTCCATGCAGACTTGGTGCCTGTGTGTAAATCATCTTAATGTTGAAGACCTTGACATTTGGCTGTAGGCTTATTAAATCACAATCTGTGTCATCAGAGCAGAGAGACACGATCTGGGGCATTTCCTATTAGAGAGATGTGACCTTTAACCCTTACCTGTAGGAGGGAATGTGGGTGTTTCAGCACTGGTGAAACCACAGCAAAGGTTGGAAATGCAGAATATACATACATATATCCTACATCCTATATCCTACATCCTACATCCTATATCCTATATCCTACATCCTACATCCTACACCACATATGCCTACATTTATGTAGGTATAAAACAGAACAAGGAATACATCCATACACAGCCAGCATGTGTAAAATATAGAATACATAGGCCCTACATACATACATACACACACACACACACACACACACACACACACACACACACACACGTACATACATACTGTACATACACACACACACACACACACACACACACACACACACACACACACACATACATCTACACACATACACACACACACACACATACATACATACACACATACAGTAGGCTACATAGATACAGACTGTACAGATAAGATATGGATGATAGTTATTATACATAGATATGTATTGTATAGATACGATGTCACAGAATGTTCTGTTATTGTAAATGTTGTGTTTGTTGCCCTGGCAGCTCCAGCCGTGTGTTAATATTATACAGGCCCCTCTGAAGAGGGTTAGGGTTAGGACAGGGTTAGGACAGGGTTAGGACAGGGTTAGGGTTAGGACAGGGTTAGGGTTAGGACAGGGTTAGGGTTAGGGCAGGGTTAGGACAGGGTTAGGACAGGGTTAGGGTTAGGACAGGGTTAGGACAGGGTTAGGGTTAGGACAGGGTTAGGACAGGGTGAGGACAGGGTTAGGGTTAGGACAGGGTTAGGGTTAGGGCAGGGTTAGGGTTAGGGCAGGGTTAGGGTTAGGACAGGGTTAGGACAGGGTTAGGGTTAGGACAGGGTTAGGGTTAGGGTTAGGACAGGGTTAGGGTTAGGGCAGGGTTAGGGTTAGGGCAGGGTTAGGGTTAGGACAGGGTTAGGGTTAGAAGCTCAGAAGAGCCAGAGGAGAGTGGAGAGTCCAGAGGGACGACGCAGACTTTCAATCATTTACTTTCTAGTTTTTTTGTTGAGCCCTTTGAACCAATCAGGTCTTTTTTTTCCTCAGCGTTGTTTGAAAGTAACGTTTCCCAACTCCAGTCCTTCGGTTCCTCTAAATGATCCATTTATAGTGAAGCCCATGATGTCACAGCCTGTTACCGTCTCCCGCCACGCCACACCTAGTTCTTTACAGACTGGTTCTTTACAGACTGGTTCTTTACAGACTGGTTCTTTACAGACTGGTTCTTTACAGACTGGTTCTTTGCAGACTGGTTCTCTTCAGACTGGTTCTCTTCAGACTGGTTCTCTGCAGACTGGTTCTCTTCAGACTGGTTCTTTACAGACTGGTTCTTTACAGACTGGTTCTTTGCAGACTGGTTCTTTACAGACTGGTTCTCTTCAGACTGGTTCTCTTCAGACTGGTTCTTTACAGACTGGTTCTTTACAGACTGGTTCTCTTCAGACTGGTTCTTTACAGACTGGTTCTTTGCAGACTGGTTCTTTGCAGACTGGTTCACAAGCAGATACTGCACGTCTGTGACGGTCTCTCTCTCTGGGCCCAGCCAATCAGCACACAGCTAGCACAGGGCTTTTTAGGGAGCAAAACCTTTAATGATCCAGAAACTGCTGTTGTTGTTGTTCCAGTATCTGGTGTTTGTTTACTGTCTGGTGTTTGTTGACTGTCTCATCATGTGCTTGGGCAGCGCTTCAGATGCACCTAAAGCAGGAACAGCCAGGATCAGTCTGGTGAATGAACCACTTATATAGCGCTTCTCCACCTTAGCGGCACTCAAAGCGCTTTACAATGACCTCTCATTCACCCATTCACACACACATTCACACACCATGGTGGTAGCTGCCATGCAAGGTGCTAACCTGCTCATTGGGAGCAATTTGGGGTTAGGTGTCTTGCTCAAGGACACTTCGACATGTGGACAGTTGGAGCTGGGATTCGAACCGCTGACCCTTGGATCACTGAACGACCCGCTCTACCAACTGAGCTACATTTTGTCCCTCGTTCCCTCAGCGGAGCGGTGAGCTCATCTTTTCATCAGTCGGGGTTGGTCTGGTCCCAGATCAGTCGGGGTTGGTCTGGTCCCAGATCAGTCGGGGTTGGTCTGGTCCCAGATCAGTCGGGGTTCGTCTGGTCCCAGATCAGTCGGGGTTCGTCTGGTCCCAGATCAGTCGGGGTTCGTCTGGTCCCAGATCAGTCGGGGTTCGTCTGGTCCCAGATCAGTCGGGGTTCGTCTGGTCCCAGATCAGTCGGGGTTCGTCTGGTCCCAGATCAGTCGGGGTTCGTCTGGTCCCAGCTGGGAACGCGTCAGTGAAACGCTGTGTGAGCGTCTCCGGGGAAACGCTGTCGTAAAGCGGAGTGTATTTTGTAAAACATCAGTTGGTCGATCGGAAGCCTCCAGTCACGCCTGGAAGAGCAGGGGGGGGGGACGTCCTGTCAGTAGAACCATGTTGATGGAATAAGGAATGTTCTATGTCAGTAGAACCATGTTGATGGAATAAGGAATGTTCTATGTCAGTAAAACCATGTTGATTGAATAAGGAATGTTCTATGTCAGTAGAACCATGTTGATGGAATAAGGAATGTTCTATGTCAGTAGAACCATGTTGATGGAATAAGGAATGTTCTATGTCAGTAGAACCATGTTGATGGAATAAGGAATGTTCTATGTCAGTAGAACCATGTTGATTGAATAAGGAATGTTCTATGTCAGTAGAACCATGTTGATTGAATAAGGAATGTTCTATGTCAGTAGAACCATGTTGATTGAATAAGGAATGTTCTATGTCAGTAGAACCATGTTGATGGAATAAGGAATGTTCTATGTCAGTAGAACCATGTTGATTGAATAAGGAATGTTCTATGTCAGTAGAACCATGTTGATTGAATAAGGAATGTTCTATGTCAGTAGAACCATGTTGATTGAATAAGGAATGTTCTATGTCAGTAGAACCATGTTGATGGAATAAGGAATGTTCTATGTCAGTAGAACCATGTTGATGGAATAAGGAATGTTCTATGTCAGTAGAACCATGTTGATGGAATAAGGAATGTTCTATGTCAGTAGAACCACCATGTTGATGGAATAAGGAATGTTCTATGTCAGTAGAACCACCATGTTGATGGAATAAGGAATGTTCTATGTCAGTAGAACCACCATGTTGATGGAATAAGGAATGTTCTATGTCAGTAGAACCACCATGTTGATGGAGTAATGTTGAAACTAACGTGCTGTTTATCTGTTCAGTGCCCAATGAGAACAGAGTGTGGTGAAGACGTGTCCTCATGACTTGAAGGAGAAGGAGATTTTATTTTTTTACATGGCTTTAATTAGTACCGGCTGTAGAAGCTCCACCCTCCAGCTAATGGCCTGGTGGAGGTTGATGACTCAGCAGAGCGGTCTGGTCAGTAGAGTCCGTCTCTCTTCTCTCGTCTCTCGTCTCTCTTCTCTCGTCTCTCTTCTCTCGTCTCTCTTCTCTCGTCTCTCGTCTCTCGTCTCTCGTC
>NC_140250.1:40000-50000 GCF_949987555.1 Borostomias antarcticus | reverse complement strand
GTACCTACGTACCTACCTAAGACATCCCAGAACACCCCACGGCATTTTAAAGAGGGTAATTTATGTTGGAACCCAGTGACCCAGAAAGCCGCGGAGGCCGGTTCTGCCTGAGGCCCCCAGGCTGGTTCTGAGTCTGTCATGTTAATGATACGAGGGGCCTGCGTGCTACAGAGCTGTGCGGCTGTGCTCAGTTGACTGAGGGGTCAAAGGGGAAACGGTGGTGACCTGGTGACCTGGTGAGGTGTAGTATCACATCCCTTCTTTCCCACGCTGTGTAAAACTACCAGCTAGGGGGGTTCCGGTTAGCATGTGAAGGAGAAGGACGCGCCTTGAGGGGCTCCCGAGTGTTTTTCGGTATTTTATCTAAATTAACACCCAAACTTAACTTGAACGCTCTATTTTCTGCACTGATACCCCGCTAGACCATTCTGTTTGCTATTCATGATGTCGACTCGTAAGAAAACTAGAGTTTCCCCTGACGAAGCAGAAACGACGACGCCAGCTAGCTGTCATGGCGGCGACAACGATCTGCCCCCGGACCTCGATAAGCTTCGCGCAGTGTTGCTCTCTGAATTGACGGAGATCCTCACCACCACTATGAGAACGGTAGTGGCCAGTGCCCTGACACCTCTTTCTGCTGCCTTAGAGGAGGTCAAATCAGCCACTGACTCGCTTGGCCTGAAGACAACAGGCATGGAGTCAGCTCTCTCAGACCACAGCGATCGGATTGTCGCCCTTGAGGATATCTGTACTCGCCTAAAGTCTGAAAATACTCAACTCAAAGCTAAAACTGAGGACTTGGAGTCACGATCGCGTCGCAACAACCTGCGCGTGGTTGGAATTCCAGAGAAGTCTGAAGGCGCAGACCCAGTGAAGTTCATGACCGAGTTTTTTATGGATGTCATGGGCGCAAGCTTTTTTCCCTCTCCCCCGGTCCTCGACAGGGCACATAGGATCGGCCCGCCACGCTCTACGGAGGGGGGGAGAGACTCGAGACCCAGGGTATTCATTGTCCGGTTTCACTACTTTCGCGATAAGGAGCGAATTCTGAGACGAGAGAGGGACACACGCCAACTTCAATACCATGGGCAGAATGTTTACTTCTTTCCTGACATGACCGCCAACGTCGCCAAGAAGAGAGCCGCTTTTGCTGATATAAAACGCAAGCTACACGAGAAACAAGTCAGATTCTCACTCCTGTTCCCAGCCCGCCTACGCGTGGAGCACAGAGGCGAGAAGAAGCTCTTCGAATGCCCGAAAGAGGCACAAAGGTTCTACTACTCTCTTTTTCAACCGTTGACTGACTGGGCACACTGTTTTTGAGCCTTCAGACGAGACCAACCTGCATGTTGAACTTTCTCATCCCGTCGTCGTCAATCGCTCAGGTGACATACGACTCTAAATCTTACTCGACAGCATCGTTTGTTTTATTGTGGTAGCCTACTGTTTTATACTGGTTGGGCTAAATTAACTGAGCTACTAGTCTAGCTGTTAATTCCCCCTATTTGGCTAGCTCCGTTTGTTTTGTAATTGTTTACTGTGACGCTATTTTATGCTGGCTAGCTACTAGCCCACCAGCTCCGCCTGTTGAAGAGGTTCGGATGATTCTTTTTTTTCTTCACAATATCGAGGTGTTAATCTCTATATGCACCTATGGTGCTATGTTTGGACACTCGGGGGGCGCCTCCGCCCAAGTAGAGGATTGTTCTTTCCCGCAAGATGCATCGGAAATCCGAGCCATATTTCGACCTGCCGTCTTCATCGTTTGGGGATGAGGACTTTTGGGTTGGGGGGGGGGGGGGGGGGGGGGGTTCCATGTGTATTGTTATTGTTGTTGTTTTTTTTTTGTTTTTTATGTGTATGTACACGCGCTGCTTTTTTATTTTTCAACGCCTGGTCCTTTTATGCTTTACTATACTTTCTCTAGGACTCTTTACATACATTTCCCTTCAATCAGCTGATGTCTAATAATGCAGGAAACTCAAATGACTCCATCAGGTTTCTGTCATGGAATGTAAAAGGTATGGGCCATCCAGTAAAGAGATCTAAGGTTTTGTTGCATCTTAAACATTTAAAAACAGACATAGCTTTCATACAGGAGACGCATATGCGTAACAATGATCATCCCAGACTCCGCAAATCTTGGGTGGGTCAGGTCTTTCATTCTACTTTTAATTCAAAGGCTAGGGGCGTTGCTATACTCATTCACAAGAGGTTACAATTCACCCCCAGTAATATTATTTCAGACCCTAATGGGAGATATTTGATTGTAACAGGCACCCTACTGCAGAAACCTGTTTTGCTGGTTAATGTGTATGCCCCTAATTTTGACGATGCCAATTTTGCAAACAGATTGCTGAGTACCCTCCCAGATTTAAACACACATCATCTTATTTTTGGTGGAGACCTAAATTGTGTTATTAGCCCTGAATTAGACCGCTCCAGTTCCAAACCGGCCCCTCCCTCTAATATGTCAAGAGCATTTGTAGATTTTATGTTGCAAAATGGCTGTGCTGACCCGTGGAGATTTCGTAATCCATATGCAAAAGAATTTTCCTTTTTTTCACCGGTGCATCACTCCTACTCCCGAATCGATTATTTTTTTATAGATGCCCGCCTCCTCCCCGATGTGATATCCTCTGAATATTTGGCAATAGTTATTAGTGACCACTCTCCTGTGGTTCTTGACATATCGTTAGCGCCCCACCACAGACCCCGCCCTCTGTGGAGATTCAATTCTCTACTTCTCTCTAACAAAGACTTCTGTGATTACATTTCCTCTTCTATTGACACCTTTGTCTCTATTAATCAAACAGATTCTACTTCCAGCTCTTTATTGTGGGAGTCCCTAAAAGCTTTTCTTAGAGGTCAAATTATATCTTACTCTGCCAATTTGACAAAAATACATAGGGCTGACCAAACCCGACTTACAAACCTGATCCTCAATCTAGATCACCAATACGCCAGAAACCCTACCCCGGAACTGTATAAGGAACGTATGAATCTGCAGACGGAGTTCGACTTGCTCTCTACTACGCAAGCAGAACGCATGCTTTTACGGTCCCGTAGTACCTACTATGAGCACGGCAATAAAGCTAGCCGTTTACTTGCGCATCAGCTTAAACGCCAGGCTTCCTCGCGGCTCATTACTCAAATCAAGGACCCCCATGGTGGCCTGTTATCTGATCCTGCAGACATTAATGCAACATTTAAAGCTTTTTATTCTACTCTTTATCGATCAGACTTCCCAACAGACACCACCGTTATGGATAGATTCCTCGATAGCCTTGCTATACCCTCTATTGACCCTTCTGTTGCGAGTAGATTAGATTCACCGTTGGAATTAGCTGAAGTAGTTGAAGCAATAAAATCAATGCAGAGTAACAAAGCCCCCGGCCCTGATGGCTATCCCACTGAGTTTTTAAAGAAATTTAGTGACAAATTAGCGCCGCTTCTCTTGGATGTTTATAGTGAGTCGATTGGACATGGTGTGCTTCCACCAACTCTGACTCAAGCGTCCATCTCTCTCCTTCTCAAAAGAGACAAGGACCCCACTCTCTGTGGATCCTATAGGCCTCTGTCTCTTCTCAATGTAGATGTTAAGGTCCTAGCAAAGGTGTTAGCGACTCGACTGGAGACAGTCCTGCCTGAGATTATTTCAGAGGAGCAGACGGGGTTCATTAAAGGGCGTCATTCCTTTTTCAACATCCGCACGTTAATGAACATAATTTATTCGGCCCAAACCTCCGGGCATCCAGAGGTTGTCATATCGTTAGACGCTGAAAAAGCATTTGACAGGGTAGAATGGCATTATTTATTTACTGTAATTAAAAAATTCGGCTTTGGTGATCGGTTTGGCTCTTGGATCCGTCTTTTGTATGTTAACCCCCAGGCGAGTGTTTGCACCGGTGACACCAGATCTGATTATTTTTCATTATCTCGTGGGACCCGGCAAGGCTGCCCCTTAAGCCCGCTCTTGTTTGCTCTGGCCATTGAGCCCCTCTCTGTGGCCCTGCGCTCCTCCCCCCTATTTCAGGGGGTCCGACGTGAGGGCATAGAGTACAGAGTGTCGCTCTACGCGGACGACCTTTTATTATATGTTACGAACCCAGCTACTGCTATCCCTTCTGTTCTTTCTATCCTTAACGAATTTGGCACATTTTCTGGATATAAGCTAAATTTACAAAAGAGCGAATGTTTCCCCATTAACATATCTGCCTCTGACCTCCAGAAGTTAAATTTACCATTCCGCTCGGGTCATTCTGGATTTAAATATCTTGGGGTCAATATCACTCGATCATTCTCTGCCCTATCTTCTGCTAACTTCGCCTTCCAACTTAACCAGACTAAATCTGATTTTCAAAGATGGGGCAACCTCCCTTTGAGTCTAATAGGTAGAATCAGTGCTGTAAAAATGACTGTTTTGCCCAGGTTTCTTTACTTATTTCACTCCATTCCAATATTTTTGCCAAAATCTTTCTTTCAGTCATTGAACAAACTGATAACATCATTCATTTGGGCAGGGAAACACCCCAGAATTAGCAGGAGTATACTGGAAACAAGTAAATTCGGAGGAGGCCTTGCCCTACCTAATTTTACGTACTACTACTGGGCCGCCAATATTCAAAAACTGTTATTTTGGTTTCATAGGGCCGACACCTCTTGGGGATCTTTGGAAGCTCTGTCATGTTTATCATCATCTCTTCCAGCCCTACTGTGTTCCCCAATCTCGACTTCCCCAACCAAACACACCAGAAACCCGATTGTATTAGCCTCTTTGAAGATCTGGTACCAATTTAGGCGTCACTTCAAATTCTCTTCTGCATCTGTATTGGCCCCCATCTGTGGTAATCACCTATTTCCCCCCTCCTCTTTGGATTCCTCCTTTTCTCTGTGGAAAAGGAAAGGTATTAAGTGCATTCTAGATCTGTATGAAAGTGACACATTCTGTAATTTTGCATCCCTAGCTAACAAATTTGGCCTGCCACATTCACATTTCTTTCGTTACTTACAAGTAAGACACTATGTCTCTGCTCAGTTTCCATCATTCCCTGTACCACCCCCTGTCTTGCCATGGGAAGATTTGCTGAAACTAAGTCCCAATCTGAAAGCTCTTATCTCCCAAATTTATTGTTGTATCATGAGGTTTGATGATAAGCGTGTCCTCAGTGCCAAGTCCGCATGGGAAAAGGAGTTGAATATCAATTTTACAGACGATTGGTGGGACATAGCAACTAAGAGGTTAAGCTCAACATCATCTTGTGCGTCTCTAGGCCTCATACAGTTCAAGGTCTTTCATAGGACCCACTATACTAAAGCTAAACTAGCAGGGATATACCCAAACATAGACAATAGGTGCAACCGTTGTAACTACGCCCCAGCTGACCATAGTCATACTTTCTTTCTCTGTCCAAAATTGCACAATTTTTGGTGTTACGTTTTCAGAACTTTATCGGATGTCTTACACATAGACCTTCAGCCATGCCCTTCGACTGCTATCTTTGGTGTCCCCCTAGATGTGTCACATGCTTATACCAAATCGCAAGCGGATGTTATTGCATTCACATCTCTCCTGGCACGGAGACGGATACTCATGTCTTGGAAGTTACCTCTCCCCCCCTCAACCTCTTCCTGGTTGGGAGATGTGATGTTTTTTCTCAAACTTGAGAAAATCAAATATACTCTTAGAGGTTCTCTGGAGAATTTCAACCAAAGATGGAGGCCCTTTATCTCATACTTTAATAGACTAAAGCTGCTCCCCACTGACTGAATCATTACTGTCATACACTTTCTGTATTATCAGTGTTGGGTCCTGGTGTTTACTCTTTAATCCAAGCTCTTTATTTCACATTGCGCGTGTGCTGTATTCATGTATTTATGTAGTACTGTAATTCTTATTGTAATTATTATTGATATTTACTTCATTATGTCTGTTATATTATTATTATTTATTTATTTTTCTGTTGTACTGTAACTCTTATTGTAATTATTATTGATATTTACTTCATTATGTCTGTTATATTATTATAATTTATTTATTTTTTTCTGTTAAGGGTAAGGGGGTGGGGTGGGAGGGTGGTTTGTGTTTGTTATTGTTCCTGTTGTGAAAAGCAGAAAATTCAATAAAAATCGTTGATGGAAAAAAAAAAACTACCAGCTAGGGTCGCACATTTTCAATTTCATTGATCCAGAACTGTTAACCTTAACAAACGATAGTGGATTAATCGTTAAGAACATCCCACGCTGGACTGCACTTTGCTCGCTTCATTTTTTTGTCTTCTTCCGCTGTGTCGTTGAAATTTCCCAGCATCCCAATTATCCTTCACTACATGGCGGCGCCCTCATGTGCAGTCAGACCCTAAATCAGGATTACATTTCACACAACTCCCGTTGATGACGTTCGTTCACAAAAAAAAGTTCTGTTCCATTAACAAGCAATTAATCGAGTAACCAAATCTTACTTAAATTCCTAAATTCTTATCAGCAATTAATGGATAGTGGATGAACTATTAACCTCCCTAGTTTGATGTGTTGAACATCCCTACTACCAAACAAGATTTGACTGATGACCCTAAAGGCCCTTCCTCCCTCCCTCCTACCTCGCCTGTCCCAGCCATGGACAAGTCCCAGCCCAGGCCCGTGACCCCCAGGCCCGTGACCCCCAGGCCCGTGACCCCCAGGCCCGTGACCCCCAGGCCCGACCCGGAGGACCCGGCCCCAGACGGAGGGTGGGGCTGGGTGGTGGTGGCGGTTCTGTTCACGTGCTCGGCGCTGGTGTTCGGCCTGATCCGCAGCCTGGGCGTGTTCTTCCTGGAGTTCGTTCAGTACTTCGGAGAGAGCGCCCAGTCCATCTCCTGGATCACCTCCATAGGGGTGGCCATGCAGCAGTTCCTCAGTGAGTAGGGGAGGGGTGGGTGTGTGTGTGTGTGTGTGTGTGTGTGTGTGTGTGTGTGTGTGTTCTCAGGTCCAGTGGGCACAGCCCTGTGTAATGTGTGTGTGTGTGTGTGTGTGTGTGTGTGTTCTCAGGCCCAGTGGGCACAGCCCTGTGTAATGTGTGTGTGAATGAATGAATGAATGAATGAATATTTATTTTCGTGTCATGTCCGAGGACCCATCCCTTACGGGATTATAAGACACCATAAACAGTAAACAATAATGAACTATATCACACACACTTCTCACGGTTTGTTAGCTATGCAATGTATCCAAACAATAACAGAAAATAAATAAATAAAAATAAGTCTTTCGTCAAAATCCTATAAGTTATCTTTGTTCGTTTGTCCCAAGCTTTCTCTAAATATTCTGCAAGTGCAAATACCCTATGATCAAACATCCATTTTAGTCTCTCTGCATCACTCAACTAGGGCTGTCCCTAACGACTATTTTTCTAACGATTAATCTAGCGATTATTTTTTCGATTAGTCGATTAATCTAACGACTAATTTAACGATTATTCTAACGATTATTTTTTTACTGTTCGATTAATATATCACTTAATTTTCCCCAAATAAATGTCAAAAATTATCTTATTAACATTTCAGTATTTTATTCAATTATTCTTGTACAAATATATAAATTATGCTTCTGCACTGCAGGGCAATATTCCACAACAAAAAAAATCCTCTCTGTCTTACAGTCCAACATAAAATATAATATTATAAAATATAAAAGTTAACTTCAAATAAAAGGAAAAGTGCAAGTAATGCAGTAGGCAAGTTCAAGTCATTTTCAGGAGGAATACCAAAATAAATACCAACATAAAATCCTCTAATTAGTGCAATTCGAGTGCAATTCTAACCGGAATACCGTAACTATACCTCTCAGTAACAATAACGATCTCAGTAACAATATAACATTCTCCCCCTCTCTCTGCTCTCCCTCTCCCACGCTCCTCTCTCTCCCCCCCTCCCCTTCTCTCTCTCCTCCTGCCTCCTCTACTCTCTCCTGCTCTCCTCTCTCCCCCTCACTCCTCTCTCCCCCTCTCTCTCCCCCTCCCCCGCGCACCTCTCTCCCTCGTCTCCTCCCCTCTCCCCTTCTCTCTCCTCCTGCCTCCTCCTCTCTCCTGCGCTCCTCTCTCCCCCTCCCCCTTCTCTCCTGCGCTCCTCTCTCCCCCTCCCCCCCTGGTGCGCTCCCCTCTCTCCCCCTCCTCTCTCTCGCCCTCCCCCCTTCGCTCTCTCCCCCCCTCTCTCCCTTCTCCCCCCTCCACCTTAGGCATTACTGTGGAGGAATGTGAGCATGTCCACATCTCTTTCTTTCTTTCTTCTCCATCAAATTTGTGAAGTGGTGCCTGGAGGGAAGTGTATACCCTGGGTGAAATGTGTTGATCATCTCACGGAAGCCTTGACCCTCCACAATAGCAACAGGTCTCATGTCCTTGACGATCATCTGTAAGATGCAGTTAGAAAGCTGAGCAGCCATCTGGGGTGTGCATGGAGTTGTGTTCTTTTTGTGGAAAAAGTCCTCCACACTGCTTTGCCTCCTGAAAATATTAAGCACATTAGTTAATTAAATAGCTAATGCTAATAGTGGCATATTTTTAAAAAAAAGACTAGTTTTAATGTTTTCTCAGGTGAGAAAGTAACCATGTAGATTCCCAATATGTGGTCAGTTTATCCAAATAACCTCTGTTTTCGGAGATTTTAGCACACCGTTCTTCAAAAGCTCCGGTAGCTTCCCTGTTGCCTAGCAACATGTGCTTGTAAACAAAACGCTCTGCGCCCTACCTCGCGCAAAGCACACATTTCTTATCACGTGTAGGCCCCTTAATTTCCACCTCACTGCTATGTTTAGCCAACTTGAATGCCAACATGGCCATTTAGAAGTCTGTCCATCACCACAACACATAGCTAGCTAGTAGCTACATGGCTAGCTAACGTTACTCTCGCTGCTATGTTATGATTTGCTAAATTGATGCTAACGTAGCCATTTAGGTGGCGAGCACCATAATGACAATAGGCTACCGTAGCTAGCCAGCTACATAGCTAACGTTACTAACACCAGAAGACATACAAACTGTGGTGAGCTACATTGCTTGTGTAACATTAGCTAGTAGCTATCCATTTTTCACTCATACACGGCCGGAAAAGTGAACAGAAATACAACGGTGACTTACGGTGCTATCTTGCGGCTGTCTTCACAAAGAGCTCCGGGATGCTTTCGCTTCAAGGGCTCGTTCATTGCAGATGTACTGCTGTGATAAGCCATTTCAATTTTGCACAGTTTACAGAGCACCACATTGTTCGGTTTTTGTCTGAAGTACTCCCACACTTTGGACGATCGTGCGTTTTTTAGCTGCCGGCTCTACTCCGGGGACCTCCATGTTTGTTTGTGTTTCCACTGGTCGCAGCCATGTTGTTTATTTGCGACGCATCGACGCACATTACGCAAGTCGACGTATTGACGTAGTCGATTACGTCGACTACGTCGACGCGTCGTCCCAGCCCTACACTCAACCACATCAAATCAATATTTTTACATCTCTCAAATAATTTTTTACGCAACTCATGATATAAGGGGCAATAAAACACAAAATGGAACTCATTCTCAATATCAATATAACAGTAGATACAAATGCGCTCTTCTTCTGTGTGTGTGTGTGTGTGTGTGTGTGTGTGTGTGTGTTCTCAGGCCCAGTGGGTACAGCCCTGTGTAATGCGTGTGTGTGTGTGTGTGTGTGTGTGTGTGTTCTCAGGCCCAGTGGGTACAGCCCTGTGTAATGCGTGTGTGTGTGTGTGTGTGTGTTCTCAGGCCCAGTGGGTACAGCCCTGTGTAATGTGTGTGTGTGTGTGTGTGTGTGTGTGTGTTCTCAGGCCCAGTGGGTACAGCCCTGTGTAATGTGTGTGTGTGTGTGTGTGTGTGTTCTCAGGCCCAGTGGGTACAGCCCTGTGTAATATGTGTGTGTGTGTGTGTGTGTGTGTTCTCAGCAAGGTTATTATAGTTAACGAAAACTAACTAAAAAACGAAAACTAGGTGCGAAAAAACATTTTAGTTAACTGAAATA
>NC_140250.1:32500-35000 GCF_949987555.1 Borostomias antarcticus | reverse complement strand
CAGACCTGCGACAGAATCATATTTGAACAGGACAGTACCAGATAAATTATTGAATATATTGTTCACTCTCTCTCTCTCTCTCTCTCTCTTTCTCTCTCTCCCTCTCTCTTTCTCTCTCTCCCTCTCTCTTTCTCTCCCTCCCTCTCTCTCTTTCCCTCCCTCTCTCCCTCCCCCCCCCCCCCCCCTCCTCTGAAGGCGGAGTCAGACGGCCAGTGGCCCCGCCCCTCCTTGCGGTCCCGGGTGTGGTCCTACCTGGAGCTGTCTCTCCTGTCCCACCGTCCCTTCCTGACCTACGCGCTGGCCGTCACCCTCTTCAACTTCGGCTACTTCGTCCCCTACGTCCACCTGGTGGCCCACAGCCGTCACCAGGGCTTCAGCCAGTACCAGTCCGCCTTCGTCATCTCCGCCACCGGCGCCACCGACATCGTGGGCCGCGTGGCGTCCGGCTGGGCGTCGGACCTGCGCCGCCTGCGTCTGCCCCACATGCTGAGCGTGTGGACGGGCCTGACAGGGCTGTTCCTGCTGCTGCTGCCGCTGGCCTCGGCCTCGTACCCGGGCCTGCTGGTGGTCAGCCTGGCCTACGGGTTCTGCGCCGGCGCCATGACGCCGCTGGTGTTCGCGGCGGTGCCGGAGATCGTGGGCATGAGTCGCATGCTGGGGGCGCTGGGGCTGCTGCAGCTCATAGAGAGCTCCGGAGGCCTGCTGGGGGCGCCACTCTCAGGTCAGGAGACGCTCGCTCTCTCTATACATGTCTCTATGTCTCTCTCTCTCTATATATATATGTGTGTCTCTATGTCTCTCTCTCTCTCTCTCTATATATATATGTGTGTCTCTATGTCTCTCTCTCTATATATATATATGTCTCTATGTCTCTCTCTCTCTATACATATATATGTCTCTCTCTCTATATATATATATATATATGTGTCTCTATGTCTCTCTCGCTCTCTATATATATATATGTGTCTCTATGTCTCTCTCTCTCTCTATATATATATATGTCTCTATGTCTCTCTCTCTCTATATATATATATATGTCTATATGTCTCTCTCTCTCTCTATATATATGTCTCTCTCTCTCTCTCTCTCTCTCTCTCTCTCTCTCAGGCTTCCTGAAGGACCTCACTGGGAACTACACAGCCTCCTTCGCAGTGGCCGGCGCGTTTGTCGTCCTGGGCACCGTGGTTACAGCCATGCTACCTCACTTCTTCTCCTGTACGGCCCCGCCCCCTCTGAAGAGCCACGCCCACCACAACGGGGACCTGAGCCCACAATCCGGACTGGTGAAAACCTCTTCCTCCTCCTCCCTAACGGAGAACCTCGACCGCCTGGACACCATCCCGTACTCCGACCCCCAGCAGGACGGCCGTGGTCTGGACCCGGACCGGGAATACCTTCCGCTGGAGCAACGCAGGAACGAGGACGACCCTCCCTGCTGACCAGGCTGGGACACATGACTGACGGAACCTCCACAGCCAATAGAATTGCTGCCTTTTGTGAAAGGCCCTCCCCCATTGGGAGACATCCAGTTAATGATGTGAAAGAGGAGCTTTTTGTTTAGTTATGCAGGCAGAAACATTAATGGACCGAGTTGGCAGCCTTGGGGAACCCCTCATGCCCTCTCGCTCACTGGAGGGCAACAATAATTGAACCCAAGCAGTGTTGGATGTCTGACCACATTCCAGCTGAGTCACTGGTGCACTACGCACACACTAGGGCTGTCCTCCACTCTGGATTCTGAGAGTCGAATCTGATTCGCCTGTTCAAACCAGATATTCCACGATTCGTTCCTCCTTTTCCCCCCATATGTCTAACGGGAGGCTGAGGGGAGACCGCGGGAGGCGAGACAGCTGTCAAACTAACTCAAACTCACAGGCAGCACAATCAAGACACCTGCTTTTCTTGCTAAACATGAATCATCTGGCCCACCTTGTCCATCTACTTCAGATGCCCCCATGTTTTTATGCAGCGTTTCCCAGCCTACATCAGGGTTGGGTGATGTGACGACAGTCTCATGCGCTGGACAGCAGTCAACAAGGACATGTCTGGCTGCCACTCAAGCATTTTCGTGGACGTTAGAGCTCAATCTGCCTATGGGAAAAAAAATAAAATAATCCAGGGGATATCTTAGTTAATACAGGAAGACTGATCTAGGAAAGCAGTTCTGTGGTGTGATATTCTGTTTGGGAAATGCAGGTGATTGCGGGCGTCGCCCAGTAGACCAGACGCACAGCGGAGGGGAGAGGGGCTCCTGCCTTCCTCCCTCCCCTAAACCAGTCATGAGTCTCCTTTTACTGGGGTGGCTGTGGCTCAGTGGTAGAGTCCAATGATTGTAGGGTCGGCGGTTCGATTCCCGCCTCCTCCTGTCCACATGTCGAAGTGTCCTTGGGCAAGACACTAAACCCCAAATTGCTCCCAATGAGCAGGTTAGCACCTTGCATGGCAGCTGCCGCCATTGGTGTGTGAATGTGTGTGTGAATGGGTGAATGAGAGGCCATTG
>NC_140250.1:20000-27500 GCF_949987555.1 Borostomias antarcticus | reverse complement strand
CAACTACTACTACAACACAACTACTACTGCAACACAACTACTACTGCAACACAACTACTACTACAACACAACTACTACTACAACACAACTACTACTACAACACAACTACTACTACCAACCTATTACTACTACAACACAACTACTACTACAACACAACTACTACTACTACAACACAACTACTACTACAACACAACTACTACTACCAACCTACTACTACTACCAACCTACTACTGCAACACAACTACTACTACAACACAACTACTACTGCAACACAACTACTACTACCAACCTACTACTACTACAACACAACTACTACTACCAACCTACTACTACTACTACTACAACACAACTACTACTACAACACAACTACTACTGCAACACAACTACTACTACTACTACTACAACACAACTACTACTACAACACAACTACTACTACCACACAACTACAACTACAACACAACTACTACTACCAACCTACTACTGCAACACAACTACTACTACAACACAACTACTACTACAACACAACTACTACTACCAACCTACTACTGCAACACAACTACTACTGCAACACAACTACTACTACAACACAACTACTACTACAACACAACTACTACTACCAACCTACTACTACTGCAACACAACTACTACTACAACACAACTACTACTGCAACACAACTACTACTGCAACACAACTACTACTACAACACAACTACTACAACAACACAACTACTACTACAACACAACTACTACTACAACACAACTACTACTACAACACAACTACTACTGCAACACAACTACTACTACCAACCTACTACTGCAACACAACTACTACTACAACACAACTACTACTACAACACAACTACTACAACACAACTACTACTACTACAACACAACTACTACTGCAACACAACTACTACTACCAACCTACTACTGCAACACAACTACTACTACAACACAACTACTACTACAACACAACTACTACTACAACACAACTACTACTACCAACCTACTACTACAACACAACTACTAGCCTACTACAACACAACTACTACTGCAACACAACTACTACTACAACACAACTACTACTACAACACAACTACTACTACAACACAACTACTAGCCTACTACAACACAACTACTACTACAACACAACTACTACTGCAACACAACTACTACTGCAACACAACCTGATTGGCACAGATATTGTCATTGTTATTTGATGACTTTTTGTATACCAGTGATACTAATAAAAACATGTATATTTCCATCTCTGTGTCCTCTATAGAATCCAACATCTACAATATCCATCAGATCAGTTAAAGCTTCTTTGGGTCCTGAGATGTAAATATAAATATATAGCGCCACCTAGTGAGTGTTGGTGGTAAGACCATTAACCAAGTGTATCATGCTTTTAACATCATACAATACCTGCACCTCTGCTCTCAACACGCTGAACCAAGCTCTCAACACGCTGAACCAAGCTCTCAACACGCTGAACCCAGCTCTCAACACGCTGAACCAAGCTCTCAACACGCTAAACCCAGCTCTCAACACGCTGAACCAAGCTCTCAACACGCTTAACCAAGCTCTCAACGCGCTGAACCAAGCTCTCAACACGCTTAACCCAGCTCTCAACACGCTGAACCCAGCTCTCAACATACTGAACCCAGCTCTCAACACGCTGAACCCAGCTCTCAACACGCTGAACCCAGCTCTCAACACGCTGAACCCAGCTCTCAACACGCTGAACCCAGCTCTCAACACGCTGAACCAAGCTCTCAACACACTGAACCAAGCTCTCAACACGCTGAACCAAGCTCTCAACACGCTGAACCCAGCTCTCAACACGCTGAACCCAGCTCTCAACACGCTGAACCCAGCTCTCAACACGCTGAACCCAGCTCTCAACACGCTGAACCAAGCTCTCAACACGCTGAACCAAGCTCTCAACACGCTGAACCCAGCTCTCAACACGCTGAACCAAGCTCTCAACACGCTGAACCCAGCTCTCAACACGCTGAACCCAGCTCTCAAACACTTATGGGGCGCCAGGTACTGTAGCTCAAGCGGTAGAGCGGCCGGCTGGGGGTCGGAGGTCCAGGTGCCGAAGTGTCCTTGAGAAAAACACTGAACCCCAACATCTCTCCCGTGGTCCCAGCAGGACGGTCTCCGGGTCTTTCATCTCTCCCGTGGTCCCAGCAGGACGGTCTCCGGGTCTTTCATCTCTCCCGTGGTCCCAGCAGGACGGTCTCCGGGTCTTTCATCTCTCCCGTGGTCCCAGCAGGACGGTCTCCGGGTCTTTCATCTCTCCCGTGGTCCCAGCAGGACGGTCTCCGGGTCTTTCATCTCTCCCGTGGTCCCAGCAGGACGGTCTCCGGGTCTTTCATCTCTCCCGTGGTCCCAGCAGGACGGTCTCCAGGTCTTTCATCTCTCCCGTGGTCCCAGCAGGACGGTCTCCGGGTCTTTCATCTCTCCCGTGGTCCCAGCAGGACGGTCTCCGGGTCTTTCATCTCTCCCGTGGTCCCAGCAGGACGTTCCCCGGGTCTTTCATCTCTCCCGTGGTCCCAGCAGGACGGTCTCCGGGTCTTTCATCTCTCCCGTGGTCCCAGCAGGACGGTCTCCGGGTCTTTCATCTCTCCCGTGGTCCCAGCAGGACGGTCTCCGGGTCTTTCATCTCTCCCGTGGTCCCAGCAGGACGGTCTCCGGGTCTTTCAGTTTGCTCTCCCCGCGTTCGCAAGGGTTTCCTCCCGAAAGAACACGCAGATGAACAGATCGCCAACTCTGTCTGTCCCTGATGAAGACGGACTCTGTCTGTCCCTGATGAAGACGGACTCTGTCTGTCCCTGATGAAGACGGACTCTGTCTGTCCCTGATGAAGACGGACTCTGTCTGTCCCTGATGAAGACGGACAGGAGCGCTTGGTTTGTCCCCCGGCAAGGCCCACTACCGTCTGCTCCCAGCTGGGTGTGCGTCTTCACTGTGATGAATAAAGATGTTTTGTTTCCCTCATATAAACTCAACACTTCACAAGGGATTTTATTTGCTCATAAGAAATACATCTTTATTACCTCTGGCAGTTGATACAACAAAACCCAAATAAACACAATAGCCTATACAGAAGACATGAAATCACAAAATATGAAGTAAATACTGTAAATCCTGGAGCTGCAACCAAAATATTTTTTTAAAACGAACAAAAAGACCCTAATTTGAACGTTTCTTTTGTCAAACACATTTATCCTTTTGTTGCAACCGACAGAGAGCACAGGGAGGCGTGGAAGAAAAAGCAAAACACTCAAACAGCACTTCATTTAACGGGGAGAGCAAATTAAAGTGGACATGTAATGAACGAGTGTGAGGTCATCAGAGACAGGAAGGCTCGCGGCCATAGGAGGATCTGGTTCTCTGTTCTATAGGAGGATCTTGTTCTCTGTTCTATAGGAGGATCTTGTTCTCTGTTCTATAGGAGGATCTTGTTCTCTGTTCTATAGGAGGATCTTGTTCTATAGGAGGATCTGGTTCTCTGTTCTATAGGAGGATCTTGTTCTCTGTTCTATAGGAGGATCTTGTTCTCTGTTCTATAGGAGGATCTTGTTCTCTGTTCTATAGGAGGATCTTGTTCTCTGTTCTATAGGAGGATCTTGTTCTCTGTTCTATAGGAGGATCTTGTTCTCTGTTCTATAGGAGGATCTTGTTCTCTGTTCTATAGGAGGATCTTGTTCTCTGTTCTATAGGAGGATCTTGTTCTCTGTTCTATAGGAGGATCTTATTCTCTGTTCTATAGGAGGATCTTGTTCTCTGTTCTATAGGAGGATCTTGTTCTCTGTTCTATAGGAGGATCTTGTTCTCTGTTCTATAGGAGGATCTTGTTCTCTGTTCTATAGGAGGATCTTGTTCTCTGTTCTATAGGAGGATCTTGTTCTCTGTTCTATAGGAGGATCTTGTTCTCTGTTCTATAGGAGGATCTTGTTCTCTGTTCTATAGGAGGATCTTGTTCTCTGTTCTATAGGAGGATCTTGTTCTCTGTTCTATAGGAGGATCTTGTTCTATAGGAGGATCTTGTTCTATAGGAGGATCTTGTTCTCTGTTCGATAGGAGGATCTTGTTCTCTGTTCTATAGGAGGATCTTGTTCTATAGGAGGATCTTGTTCTATAGGAGGATCTTGTTCTATAGGAGGATCTTGTTCTCTGTTCTATAGGAGGATCTTGTTCTCTGTTCTAGAGGAGGATCTGGTTCTCTGTTCTAAGTGTGTCCCTGGTTACACACCGCTGTCATGGGAGAGGAACACAATGTCCCTGCTGTTAGGGTGATGTCATCACCAGCTGAGCAATGACCCAACACAGCAAGTAGCCAGCCAGTGTGTGTGTGTGTGTGTGTGCGTGTGCGTGTGTGCGTGCCTGTGTGTGTGTGCGTGTGCGTGTGTGTGTGTGTGTGTGTGTGTGTGTGTTAGTCCACAGACGGGCGTCTGGCCGGTCAGGACCTGAAGTCGGCGCTGCGTCGTTTGAGCTTCTCCGGGTTGTTGGAGGCCATGTGGGAGAAGTCCCTGAAGATGTCCTGGTACGTCTCGTCCCCTGCAGCAGGACACAAGAGGGTCAGCGCCATGACAGAGGAGCCACCGAGAGAACCAATCAATCAATCAATCAAAGCTTTATTCATATAGCGCATTTCATACCCAGAGGCAACACAATGCGCTTTACAGAGAACAGCCTGTTCACTTCATGACCCTTATTGGGGGGGGTTCAAGGCACAATGATCACATGACTCAGCTTAACCAGCTGGGTGGGCTACACAGACGTGTGATTGGGTCTTGTGATTGGGTCTTGTGATTGGGTCTTGTGATTGGGTCAGGACCAGCCTTGAGGAAAGCTGAGCCTCTTTCATTGGCTAGATTTCCCCCAACATCACTACATTTCCCCCAACATCACTACGTTTCCTCAACATCACTACGTTTCCTCAACATCACTACGTTTCCTCAACATCACTATGTTTCCCTCAACATCACTACGTTTCCCTCAACATCACTACGTTTCCCTCAACATCACTACGTTTCCTCAACATCACTACGTTTCCCTCAACATCACTACGTTTCCCTCAACATCACTACGTTTCCCTCAACATCACTACGTTTCCCTCAACATCACTACGTTTCCTTAACATCACTACGTTTCCTCAACATCACTACGTTTCCCTCAACATCACTACATTTCCTCAACATCACTACGTTTCTCCCTCAACATCACTACGTTTCCCTCAACATCACTACGTTTCCTCAACATCACTACGTTTCCTCAACATCACTACGTTTCCCCCAACATCACTACGTTTCCCTCAACATCACTACGTTTCCTCACCATCACTACGTTTCCTTAACATCACTACGTTTCCTCAACATCACTACGTTTCCTCAACATCCCTACGTTTCCCTCAACATCACTACGTTTCCCTCAACATCACTATGTTTCCCTTAACATCACTACGTTTCCTCAACATCACTATGTTTCCCCCAACATCACTACGTTTCCCTCAACATCACTACGTTTCCCTCAACATCACTACGTTTCCTCAACATCACTACGTTTCCCTCAACATCACTACGTTTCCCTCAACATCACTACGTTTCCCTCAACATCACTACGTTTCCTCAACATCACTACGTTTCCCTCAACATCACTACGTTTCCTCAACATCACTACGTTTCCCTCAACATCACTACGTTTCTCCCTCAACATCACTACGTTTCTCCCTCAACATCACTACGTTTCCCTCAACATCACTACGTTTCCTCAACATCACTACGTTTCCCTCAACATCACTACGTTTCCCTCAACATCACTACGTTTCCCTCAACATCACTACGTTTCCCTCAACATCACTACGTTTCCTCAACATCACTACGTTTCCCTCAACATCACTACGTTTCCCTCAACATCACTACGTTTCCCTCAACATCACTACGTTTCCTCAACATCACTACGTTTCCTCAACATCACTACGTTTCTCCCTCAACATCACTACGTTTCTCCCTCAACATCACTACGTTTCCTCAACATCACTACGTTTCCCTCAACATCACTACGTTTCCTCAACATCACTACGTTTCCTTAACATCACTACGTTTCCCTCAACATCACTACGTTTCCTTAACATCACTACGTTTCCTCAACATCACTACGTTTCCTCAACATCACTACGTTTCTCCCTCAACATCACTACGTTTCCCTCAACATCACTACGTTTCCCCCAACATCACTACGTTTCCCTCAACATCACTACGTTTCCTCAACATCACTACGTTTCCCTCAACATCACTACGTTTCCCTCAACATCACTACGTTTCCTCAACATCACTACGTTTCCCTCAACATCACTACGTTTCCTCAACATCACTACGTTTCCCTCAACATCACTACGTTTCCCTCAACATCACTACGTTTCTCCCTCAACATCACTACGTTTCCCTCAACATCACTACGTTTCTCCCTCAACATCACTACGTTTCCCTCAACATCACTACGTTTCCTCAACATCACTACGTTTCCCTCAACATCACTACGTTTCCTTAACATCACTACGTTTCCCTCAACATCACTACGTTTCCCTCAACATCACTACGTTTCCCTCAACATCACTACGTTTCCTCAACATCACTACGTTTCCTCAACATCACTACGTTTCCCTCAACATCACTACGTTTCCCCCAACATCACTACGTTTCCTCAACATCACTACGTTTCCCCCAACATCACTACGTTTCCCTCAACATCACTACGTTTCCTCAACATCACTACGTTTCCCTCAACATCACTACGTTTCCCTCAACATCACTACGTTTCCTCAACATCACTACGTTTCCCTCAACATCACTACGTTTCCTCAACATCACTACGTTTCCCTCAACATCACTACGTTTCCCTCAACATCACTACGTTTCTCCCTCAACATCACTACGTTTCCCTCAACATCACTACGTTTCTCCCTCAACATCACTACGTTTCCCTCAACATCACTACGTTTCCTCAACATCACTACGTTTCCCTCAACATCACTACGTTTCCTTAACATCACTACGTTTCCCTCAACATCACTACGTTTCCCTCAACATCACTACGTTTCCCTCAACATCACTACGTTTCCTCAACATCACTACGTTTCCTCAACATCACTACGTTTCCCTCAACATCACTACGTTTCCCCCAACATCACTACGTTTCCACAACATCACTACGTTTCCCCCAACATCACTACGTTTCCTCAACATCACTACGTTTCCTCAACATCACTACGTTTCTCCCTCAACATCACTACGTTTCCCTCAACATCACTACGTTTCCCTCAACATCACTACGTTTCCCTCAACATCACTACGTTTCTCCCTCAACATCACTACGTTTCCCTCAACATCACTACGTTTCCCTCAACATCACTACGTTTCCTCAACATCACTACGTTTCCCTCAACATCACTACGTTTCCTCAACATCACTACGTTTCCTCAACATC
>NC_140250.1:10000-12500 GCF_949987555.1 Borostomias antarcticus | reverse complement strand
CATCAATGGAAAGCATGATTGAAAATATTGCTCGTGTTTCCTCCCTCACAGAAAAAGACTGTCTCTGTCTCTCAGAGCGGGTCTCCTGGCGCGCGTGGCTATGTTGCGCAATACCTGCTTTGTGTTGCGCAATACCTGCTCCGTGTTGCGCAATACCTGCTCCGTGTTGCGCAATACCTGCTCCGTGTTGCGCAATACCTGCTCCGAGAGCGAGTGAGACAGATATCTCTTCTGATATTTAGGAATAGCGGAATTAATAATGATTAAGTTGAGTCTTACAAGCCTAACATTTGGTAACGAACTATAGCAATACATGTGCTTCATTGTTTTTGATTTAGGTGATTGTCATCATTTTGCACATAATTATAACACATAGCCTACATTATGCTACAAATATAAATACCCTGCGACATCTGCTGACAGAAAAGAGCACTGCAGTCTAGACAAACGGCCGAAATGTAAACGTGATAAAAACGCTGATATCTAGGAAAAGTAATGAAAGGAGGGTCCTTGAATTTGATCGAGTGCAAACAATTATCATTTTGATTCACTTGTGTTCAAATTACCACCACTCGGTGCTTCTAGTGCCCGCAGTTAAAGGAAAATGTGATCTTTACACGCCTCTCCCCCACTTGCTCCAGCACGCATGCGCACAGGCCAGCGCGCAGACTGGCTATTCTCCGGCTCACATTCTCTGCGCTACGATCGGATTGTTGCTGACGAATGACGACGACAATATTCTCGGCACCAACAACGATCGTAGCGCAGAGAATGTGAGGGAGAATAGCCAGTCTGCGCGCTGGCCTGTGCGCATGCGTGCTGGAGCAAGTGGGGGAGAGGCGTGTAAAGATCATATTACAGAGGCTAAAGACCTCGTATTTGAAAACCACTACAATGCCTAGCGTTGAGGAATCTCAACTGTAGATTCTTCCAATCTGATTGATGAAAACAACCGTTTAGCGGCCGAAAATGGATTTTGAGAAACTGCATTCCCGTTGCCCCGTCCGACGCCATTACATGGATATACTGGCTCGCGCTGGATTTTAAATTTCTTCTACATGCCTCCGAACAACACAAAAGTGATCTCGGTGAGTCAAACTTCTTATAATATGTCGTAAATAAGGTCCAGGTTGTCAAAAACGAGCATTTTCCTTTAACACGTAAAGGCGTGTGCGCGCGTGTTCTATGTTTTGAACGTTGGCACGGCACTTTTGACACGTCACTCCTAATATGTGCATCAAATACCTGACACCTAACACTACACCTTATAGTTTGATCAAACGAATAAGCGTGCGTATAGACACACGTTTGTGTGGTTTGCTAATATTATAGTGTGACGTGTGGAACGTGCCATGCCAACGTACGCAACAGACGTTTAAACGCCCGCACGTGTTAAGGCTGGCATGCCATGGTTTGACTCCTAAAACTGAAGCACATCTAGCATAATATTTTACAATGAAAAGCAAGGTCATAGGCTACACAGGACGCATAATTACGCACAGCTGGGATTGATAATCATTAGGCTATGGAGCCCATCCTAGTTGATTGTAGGCTAATTAGTGTAGCCTACACTCACAATCCCTTTTGCGCCATAGCCTACTGTATGTCAAAATACAAAATACATTCTTATACTATTATAGCCTACGTGTTTTGGTGCTGATCCTCAGCACCCCTATGCTACAGCTAGTTGATGATGCGCGCTCTTATTTGAAAATGTAGCGATAGTGGAGATAAAACGACACATATCTAGGAAAAGTTATGCAAGGAGGGTCCTGGAATTTGATTGAGTGCAAATAAATATTCTTAATTTTTATTCAATATGGACAAATGAGCCCCGCTCGCAGCTTCTAGTGCCCGCTGACTTAACACGAGCGTGCAAACGTTACATGCATGTGCGCAGAAGTGGCATGGCAGTTTTGACACGTGACCCTCTGAGAATGCGAGCGACTCGTAACGCGTGCGTATATGCACGCCTATTAATCAGCTCGCCAAAGTACCTTTATACACGCAATGCAGGCGACGAAAGCACTGAGTGTTTGTTACGCTGGCACGAATCACACCCCATAGTGTGAGTGTGTGTGTGCATGCGTGCATGCGTGTGTGTGTGTGTGTGTGTGTCTCACCTTGGTGAAAGGCTGTATTGTTCTTTTGGACAAGGTCACTGGAGCTCAGCCCTGAGAAGAACAAGAGTCACATGATCTTCATCATCAAGAAATCAAGATTTTATCCACTGATTACAACAACAAACTCTCCGACACACTCTGTCTGGGGGTTCCTAGCATGTTTAGGGGTCTGTCTGGGGGTTCCTAGCATGTTTAGGGTTCTGTCTGGGGGTTCTCTCATGTTTAGGGTTCTGTCTGGGGGTTCTCTCATGTTTAGGGTTCTGTCTGGGGGTTCTCTCATGTTTAGGGTTCTGTCTGGGGGTTAGGGTTAGTATTAGTCTCGTGTTTAGAAATGCGTGTATGTGTCTATTGTACATACAGTACTTTAGTCTATGTGT